>NC_135477.1:229491865-229799115 GCF_052094955.1 Ictidomys tridecemlineatus
CTCTATGGTGGTTTGAGAACAGTATTCATTAGCCCAATATAATGGAGTACCCTCTATGGTGGTTTGAGAACGGCATTCATTAGCCCAATGTCTCCCTCTACGGCATCGTGGGCAAATACCCGGTATTCTACTCCTTTGATGCCTAGTTTTGTTAAACCCTCCTCCTATGGGGCAATTCCTTTTAAAATGTCCTGTTTGTTCACAATTGTAGCATGTTCTTGGCCTGGAATCTAAAGCCTGTTTTACTGCAGTTGCCACAATTTGCCCTTGTTCATTAATGTCTCTGGCATCTAAAGCCTGTTTTACTGCAGCTGCCATGACTTGCTCTTGTTCATTAATGTCTCTACATAATTTAATATATGTGTTTAAATCTTCCTGTTTCCATGGTCTAATGATATCTCTGCACCAACAATTCGCTTGGTCATAAGCCAGTTGTTTTATTAATGGCATTGCTTGTTCTGTATTCCCAAAAACTCTGGTAGCTGTTTGAATAAGCCTATCTACAAATTCAGCGTAAGGTTCATTAGCTCCTTGTATTATCTTAGATAATTGACCTTGTAAACCTCCATGTCCTTGTAAAGTCTTCCATGCCTTAACTGCATTTACAGCAATTTGTAAATATACACCAGGATCATATGCAAGTTGTTGCTGCCGATCCTCATAAGGTCCCTTTCCTAACAACATATCTAGATTTCTCTGAGTATAACCAGCTGCTGCATTTCGACTAGCCGTCTCCTTGCAAAATTCCTCATTGGCAACCTTCCATAACAGGTATTGTCCTCCAGTTAACACAGCTTTACAAACATTAGCCCAATCTGCTGGCGTCATGTTTAAGTTGGTAATGGATTCGACCAAGCTTACAGTGAAGGGTGCTTGAGGACCATAGGTTGTTACAGCCTCTTTTAGCTCCTTCACTGATGTGAAATTTAAACCCTGGTGAATTCGCTGCCCTCCTACCTCAAATACAGGGCATACTTGAGATCCTATCTCAGGATCCCAACTATCAATTGCGGGGTTTGGGGCTCTCCTAGCATATGGAGGTGGTGCTGTTGATTGGACACTTATGCCCTCTGGTAGAGGTGGTGCTGTTGGTTGGACACTTTCGCTCTGTGATAGAAAGATGTTATTAGCAGTCTCCTGTTGTAACTTTTCCCCTGATGGCTTTTTCTGCTCTAAATTTCCTTCCTCTGTCTCACTAGCTCAAAAGACCTTCTCTTGTACTTGTATCAATATGTTTTCTCCTTCCTCTACCTTTGTCTGAACTGAAGGCTTTGGACTAAGCAAACCAGATATGTACGTCCACAATGGCAATGTGCCAACTGGCAGAGTCCCTGGGTTGTTCTTTTCTATTCTTTTTAAATCTTCACCATGATGGTTCCATTGTGATATATCTAACAACTCCTCCTTAAAAAGCCATGGGCTATATTTTTGTATTATATCAACGTATGCCCTGACTGCTCTTAATTTTACTGGGAAGACTCCTTCCTCTAACAATTTACATAACACTCTTTCGGTTTGTTTTTTACTAATTGCTGATCCCGTATTTCTACTATAATACAAACCAGCAAGATAACAGCAAACAAAACCGAGACAGAATCCAATAAAAATGGAACCACACAAAATCATTATATCAGCCTTTCTATCCTCCTGACGTGTGCATCCGTCCTTTCTCCCTATCTGTTCCTCAGACGCAAATAGTTTTTCCTCAAATGTGAGCGGTTTTTCTTCCCTCTCACTCATCTCCAGGGACAGGAAAGTTAAAACAAAAATGAAGCAAAACAAAAGAGTAAACTTAGAATGGCTAACCATCCTCTCGCCCTGCCCTCAGAGGCGGGCAGTTTACTTACCCTCAGTCGCTCCCCGTGTGAGCCACCAAATGCTGAAGTCTGACTTGGCACAAATCAGGAGCCACTTGTCAAAAGAAACTAACTTTATTTTTAGAACTACAAACGCCAAACAAAACAGCTCCTCAGGGAAAAAACCCTCAGAGCCCAACTGCCACCACCGGCTTCCACACCTCTCACCCCCACACCAGCCTCTCAACCTCCCACAATCCTCCTGCTCTTGAGGCCGATTGGCTGGGTTGCGTGGGCAGAGCCAAAGAAGTCACCCAATGAGCAGCTCCGTGGAGGAGCCAATCAGCTAGATGTTGCTGGGGCCACTGTGAGCCAATCATCAGCTGGCAGTCTGAAGGGCAGGGATACAGCCCAATGAACATCACCGCAGAGGAGCCAATCAGCTAGATGTTGCTGGGGCCACTGTGAGCCAATCATCAGCCAGCAGCTGGAAGTTTGCTGGCAGCTGGATCATCAGCTGGCAGCTGGAAGTTTGCTGGGGCCCCTTTGGCTGTGGCTCTCATCATTTTAAAGTGATTTTGATAGCATTTTGGATATAAAAATACATCAATCATATAATCAGTCATCTTTTTAATTCCAAAGTGTTTTCTCTTTAATTTGACCTATATAGTCTCATGTTTCTTGTTACATTTAAACAAAGAGATTATTTACATTATGTGAAATCTTAAACAGAAATTAACATAAAACAATCAGGTTCAGACAGCTTCTGTTGGTATGGAGTTCTCAGATTCTTAGCAGAAGTCAAGGACTAAGGAAATGAGACTTGTGGTTATCAAGTCTCATTTGAATCACTCTGGTTTTCACTCTCTATGAACTACAGGGGAAGAAAAAGACAAAAAGAAAAAGAAAAAGAAGGAAAGAAAAAGAAGTATATGTATCATTTTCTAGCTTCTTGTTTCCTTGGACTGTGAGTTTATATGCCATTTGTTTATTGTCTCATCTAAATAAATTGCTGTGAAATTTATTTTGTCCATAATTTAAAGAGCATATAAGGTCAAGTTATCTGATTTTGATATGTATCACTGGAAGTGTGTCCAGGCTACCACAGATGCTAGAGATCTTGAGAGTCAGTGGGGCCAGAGTCATACTCTCTTATGACATGAGCAAAACCTCTGTAGGGAGTCAGGGACTAAGGGAGGTGGCATCTCTGTCAAAGCATGCTCTTTAGCATACTGGCTCATTGTGTGAAGTGTGTTCAAATTCTGTTTTCATAATATTCAAAGACATAACCACTGAAGGCACATTCTCGTTTCATTATACATTATTCGGAAAAATGTATGGTTTTTTATAATATCAGAACTCTTCCAAGAAGAGTATATAAACTTGGTAATTAATACCTATTTAAACATTAAAACAAGTGTTTATATAGTTGACATTGACAAAATATGAAAAGAAACAGATGTAGGTTTTGGGCAGTAGAATTGCTTAAAGGCTTTTGAGCAGAAAGATGCAAGTTTCATTTATTAGGTGAATCTTGATTGAATACTGTGAAATCAAACTGAGCAGTTTCTTAATGTGACCTTAACTGCACTTATGTAGAAGAATTACATGGAATATTTTTTAAAATTCAGATACCTAAGATCTGCATCTATCTGATTGATTCTAGAACTGTGGGTAGAGATTTAAAATCCAAATTTTGAAAAGTGTGTACCATTTAATTTTTAACACCAAAGTTTAAGAAACTGAGCTGGCTATGGTGGTGTACAACTGTAATCCCATTGGCTAAGGAGACTGAGACAGGAGAACCATGAGTTCAAAACCAAGCCTCAGCAACAGCAAGGCACTAAGCAACTCAGTGAGACCCTCTCTCTAAATAAAATACATAATAGGGCTGTGGATTTGGCTCAGTGGTTGAATGCCCTTGCGTCCGATCCTTAGTACTTACCCCAAACCCCTGCAAAAAAAAAAAAAAAAAGTTTAAGGAACTGGCTGATGCTTTCTAATAAGATTACAAAATATTTCATGAGCTACTGGTAAAATGTTGTATGTAAACATACATTTTTAATTTTCTATACAGATGAGAAATAATACAGTTTTATCCCCTCCCACTTTTGTCTGTGTGTATCTGGTTTTCATCAATGGTCAAGATTAATGATATTTGAATCCAGATATAATAAATTTTTTATAGATCTAAATAAAACAAACACAGAAATTCTAATTTTTATTATGAAATCAACTCAAGCTAATGCTAAATTATCTCAGTTGCAGTTATTCTAAGATCTGGATCTTTAGGCGAATTACATTATGTCTTAGTCACCTTTTTGGCTGCTGTAACCAAAATACCAGGAAAGAACAATTAGAGGAGAAAAAGTTTGTTTGGGACCTCACAGTTTCAGAATTTTCAGTTCATGGACGGCCAAGTTGGTTGCTCTGGGACCAAGGTGAGGCACAATATCATGGTGGAAAGGTGTGATGGAGGAAAGTAGATCATGCCATGGAACCAGGGAACAGAGAGAGAAAAACTTCTGCTCTCACCAAGGTTTGTGTGTGTGTGTGTGTGTGTGTAGATCTATCTATCTATCTATCTATCTATCTATCTATCTATCTATCTATCTATCTAGATATCCTAAAGATATGCCCCAATGACCCATTTCCTCCAGCCACACCCTACCTGCCTATAGTTACCACCCAGCTAATTCCTATTATTAATCAATGTATTAACCAATAAATCAATCTACTATTTAGGCAAAAACTTTCATAATCCAATTATTTCACCTCTAAACTTTCTTGCACTGTCCCACACACACGAGCTTTTGGGGGACATTTTTTTTTTCTAAACCACAATACCTTAATATCTATTTCATGGGCAACTTAGCTCTTATGAAATAATATTTTATTAATTCTTGAATAAATGGATAGAATATACTTGGGCATTATATATATTGCCTTATCTCACTTTAAGCCTAAAGCACTTTCATGTGTTTCTAATAAAACTCAACTGCAGGTGCTTCATTCTGTTAGGACAGCCTAGAGGAAAGAGGGAACTCAATTCAGGAGTGGTGGGGTCCTTGGCATATGTGAAGTGAATTTGCGCATGAGCCAGACAAAGGCATTTCTTCAGGGAGGTAGGTACACACTGGAGGCAGAATGCAGGCTATCTCAAGAGTGAGATGCCCTGAGGGCTTATCAGGAGCTGGGCTGAAGATGGAGCCAGGGTGGAGCTGCACAATGTCTTGCCAGTTTTCCGGGAACTTGCATATTTCCCTCTTCTCACAAGGGCATGAGCCAAGGGAATGTTGTTCAAGATTTACAACTGTGCTTTCTGCATCTCAATGTCGTGTGGGCATGTCTTCAAGATTCAGTATTTCTCTCTTAATCCTAAATCCCTACCTCAATTCCATTCAGTGATAGGTGCATTTGCTCTTCCTTGAACTGCTGGAGTGTACATCATTGGAAATTTTCCTAGGAGGACTATTGTTTCACACCTCATGCTAACCTGGAATAGGTCATGGACTAAGACTGGAATACAGAATATTAAGCTTTTTCTCTTTGAATTTTTGGATGTAAAATGCTTCATGTTTAAGTGAGAAAGTGTCTCTTAACTTCCCAATGGAGTGTTTCTAGGTGGACTGTCAGGGTTTTCCAGGATCATGGGAATTTTATTGTTGCTGGTGGGGTTTTATGACTGAAGTGATGCCTGTGATACCAACCTTGGAGATCAGGATAGGCTCCTAGTTTCCCTGGGGCTGAAGATTAAATACCAGAGAAACACCAAGGCAAGCACAGAAAGCAAATTTTATTTAAGAAAAGGACAGAGATAGACTTCTCTGGAGATAAGAGGGGCCCAGAGCTGGGTGCTGGTGATAGGGGGTGTGTCTTGATTTTTAATACACCGATCCAGAAACCACCCCTCCCCCCAAACACACACACTTTCCATTTCTTCTCTGTGTATGTGCCTAAGGACAGGAAGGGGCAATCCAGGGAATAATCACCTGTGTTGGGAAGTGGATCCCTGGAGGTATTAGCAACTGGTTGGACAACCCCTTGTCTTTTTTTGTTGATAACTAGCCCCTATCTTCTCCACCCCATCATTCCTTATCTGTATAGACTGCCAGGCCTTCTGTTCCCTGCCTTAGTTTGTTGAGCAATGTGACATTTTCATGTTCCCTCAGCCTGGAAGGGTGCTTCCACCAGATTGCTTTTTGGCAAAATAATAAAAATAAAAAAGCATGTGGGGAGTCAGTACAATGGGCTCATTTTATAAAATTATTCTCTTAACCTCGTGTTACCGCTATTCCCATCTATTTGTCTCCTTTGCACACCTCACAGAGGGAGTGTCCAGAGGCTGAATTGGATCCAAGTGCCTGCTGGCAGGAGAGAAGACAGAAAGTGCAATCAGATTTGAAAGGCTCAGGTTGGAAAAGTGATAGTTGGTTTTGGCAACAGAAAAAAATTCTGTCAAGATTTACTGAAGCAGGAGACCCTCATCGTTATACAGAATACATGTATGATGTTGTGAGGAGAAAAAAAAAAGAAGTGTCACCTTAGATTGGGTAGAGAGAAGTGATGGGAGTGGAGGGGCGGGGAAGGGGGAATAGGAAGGGCAGCAGAATAAAATAGACATTATTATTGCTGTAGGTATATACGTGACTGTATGACCAATGTGATTCTGCAACCTGTACAATCTGAAAAATGAGAAATGATACCCCATTTGATTCAAATGTATGAAATGTCAAGATCATTGTACTGTCATGTGTAACTAATAAAAAAAAAGATTTACTGAAGCAGTATGTGTTAGGTACTTGTGGGCAGATTGTTTTAATAGACTGGGATTCTTATCTGTAGTGTAATTTAAATAAGAATGGGTGTAATTATCCGCAGAGTTCTTCTGAAAAAAATCAAACTTCAGTAGCCTGCCTCAAAGAGCTGACATAGAAAGACAAAGTGTTTAAGAAATTATGTTGCAATGTCAAGTTCAACAAGGAAAACATATTTTGACTTTTCTCTGTGCCAGCATTACTATTTTCAAACTACTTTTTGACACAGCCATTTACCTACCTGAGCCGCAGATTGCTCAAATAATTATAATTCATAATATGGCTATAGGGTTTTAAAATCTTTTAATTGACTTCCCTAGGACTTATGCATACATCAAAGGATAACATTACAGGGAAAAATAATGCATCATAACATAGAGATTGAATTTTAAAATATTGTTTTTTCCCCCTTCAGTGCTTTCTCATTCTGACATCTGAAATTGCTTTTCTCAAATCTGTTGACAAGTTCAGATACAACATAGTTAAATGAGCTTCCTTGCATTTGAGGAAATGATGAAGTTCAGTTTACAATGAGCCGCAACCCTAAAGGAAAAAAAATAATCTTAAGTCCCACTTTTTACAATTTTGTTTGAGAACTTTTTAATGAAATTTAATCTCTAAAAATTCCTTTTAAAAGAAAACAGAGTTAAAAAATTTTGTCTTTGCTTTTTATTTTTTGAGCTTGTAAAATGATAAGGAAAATGGGAAGTTTGAAGAGTTTTTCATTCTCTTTTCTTTACCACCTTCTTCTTCTTCTCCCCCCCCCCCCCGTAAAAGGATTATCGAACAGCTGAAAAAAATCAAGCTGTTCTTGCTTTTTATAACTTGATGAGTAAAACCTGTTACTCTTCTACAAATGCGAATTCTTACAATAGTCATTCTGAAATTAATTTTCTCATCTGAGTGAATGATTTACTGAACCACAATATTTTAAATCACAACCTGTCAGAAACAATATTCATTAATTCCTGAAAGAAATCTACATGTCTGAGCTTATGTGTAGCAAGCCTAAGAGGAAAATGATTGCCACACTCTTTTTTATCTTTGTGGTTTCATTATATAAGAACACAGAGACTGCAGAGCACCAAATCACTAGTGCATATGTGTTTTATGGCAGTGGTGCTTGAATTTCACCACTAATCCACTATCATATTATTAAGTTTGATAGAAAATAGTATTTCCTTTAAAATATTCACATTCCCATTAAGATGGTCAATACTGGCATCTTATGTGTATATAATATTTTTCCCAATAAATTTGATGAGTACATTTTTTTTAAAGGATATAACCTAAGATTTGCTTGAAAAAAACTTTGTCATTGAGTACATATTCTCATTTCTCAAAACTCAGTAAACCCAGTACATATGGTGATACAAATTTCACTACATGCCAAATCAGGTTTAAAATGAGCACCAGCAAAGAGAACATAACATTTTATAGTTTTAATAGGGCTTGAATGCAAATTTCAATTTTAATATTAGCTTATTGTTAAAATTATGCTTTTCTTTCTTTTATTGGCACTTTTTTGTTTTCATTTCAATATTTAGATTGGAATCTTAAAATTAGAATAGCAATAACAGAAACAAAGATGTCTATATATTGGATCTTGCCTAAGATGAAGAATATGGTTTTAAAAATTTTTGTCCCTGACACCTTGCTACTAAAAGTTCAAGATAATATATATATATATATATATATTATCGTGATATTTAAAGAGAAAATAACACAGAAGTCAGTTTCCAAGTCACTGACTTCCTGCTTCAAAACAAGAGCTTTGAGGTTCATCAAAGGAATGCAGCCTTTGAGGAGTCTTTGAAGAAACTAGCCTAAGACTGTCACAGCACTTCATCAGTATCTGTCCTGAGCTTGGGAGATAAGTAGTGGGAATGTAAAATACCTCATACCTTCAAATGGTATGGTTAACACATAGTCATAACTCCTGACTACAAGCTATCGAGAATCAAACACACATTCCTCTACCCTCTGATTAACCCAGTATTAATTGTATAGTAGACACAGATCAAATGTTTCTTGAATCAAAGTTATATACGGTAATCATGAGTTCCTTCACAAGCCATTGTCAGATGAGATTACATGATGCACTGCTGGTAGGACCAATTTGTCCCAAAGCATGATGATCATCTCAGTATGACAAACGAAATGGCACTAGAGTCATGCTACAGCTAGAGTCATTAATTTTTAGATTATTAAATTTTCTTAAGGCTGTTATATCAAAAGTAAATTGCTGAAAAATCTTATAAAAACGATTGCAAATATTATTTATTTACTTGTAAAATTTCAAAGTATTTACTTCCCAAAAGAATTTTGGATAAAAACTCTGATAAAAGCTTACCTTGGAAAGAATTGGACATTTGAAATCTTGAAACTGTTCAGTCTATAACTTCAAAGTCCTAGATACTTTTTTTTTGTTAAGCATTAGCAAGAAGTATAATCCTCTCCTATATTTTACTTATAATCAGATGCAAAACTTCATGTTTTAGGGCCCTAGGATTTGATCATTTGTGGAGAAATGTGTATTATTATCTAAATAATTCACGTTGACATTTCTTACTGCTCATGCAAAGCCTAAAATTAGGACGCAAATTTCAGTTCCAAGGAAGATCAAGAGGGAAAAGAAATTTGTTCAATAGATGTTGAGCTGAACATACAAACTTTTTTTCAAGAGAAGACAGCTGTTTTGTCCTATAGGTATGACTGATTATCATCACTAGAAACAGGGGCCAGATGCAGATAGGAATTTGTAATAGAAGTAGGAGACCTAATATATACTTGAGATTTCTATCTATCTATCTATCTATCATCTAGCGATCTATGTATTGGTTTTGCTTCTCTGAAGAATCCTGATTAAGCAAATCTATATAATCAGATTCTTCCCTAGAGTAGCCTGCATCCACATTTTGGCCTTTCCACTGGTCCAGCTTTCTTTACTTTACCTTTGGAAGAAAAATGGAACATCTTTAGTCTTGGTAGCAGACAGAAATAAGTACCACATGCTCTTCAGTTTTTCACAGTACAAATTCCAAAAAAGAAAAAAAATAATGTCTTAGAACTGTCTATTTTAAATATAATTGGTGACATAGTCATGGGTAAACATTCCTATTCCAAATTTGCATCTTTGCAATTTTTATTTGTATACCAAAATACCATATATGTTGTAGGACATTTTCCTAAGCATGAAATTCCATTCAATCTTGAATATTATTGCAACATACAGATACTGTTTTGGGTCATGTGCTCTGCAGTCTTCCTAGAGTTGATGCTGCCTTAGTGATCAAAGTTTTCAAATTCCAGACATCTTCAAAGGAGTAGAATCCCATCCACATGCAATCCCAGTCTCCTAGTTCTGTGCTGGAATCCTGATCTTTCTTCTGTAAATGCTGTTAAATCACAAAACAGTAATTTATAATGAAAGAGTGAAAATAGATTTGGGACACATGCTGCACTCAGACTAATTTCATGAAAACAAAGGTTTCAAAATACAGATAAAATAAACAATGTTGCCAAACTCTGTGGCATGTTACTTTATCTTAACCAAACTGCTTCTCTATTTTGAAACATATCTTTCATGTTATTTACCAAAAGTTTTAAAATTAGCCAGTACTGACAATGGATTAAAAATATTTTTAAATGTTAATTATGAAAGAAATGCACTGCTATTTACATATTTACATGTCTGTGTCATTAACTCATTTCAAAAAATTTCTGTTTTAATTTGAGTGCATGTTGCAAAAGACAATGTAGAATTCTATGAAATAGTCAAAAATTTTATAATAGTATCAAAATGAAGGTGTAGATAAGAGCATTTTGGGGAGATTAAGAGGCCATGGAGCAATTCCACCTTTATTAATATCAACATAGAAATCATATTATGTATATTATCTTTAATTTTTAATTTTTTTCTCAAATTCTATAAAATAAAAAATTTCAAAGCATATCATTTATTGTTTTACCTATCTCTTCCATTTAGACCCTCTAGAAATATAATTCCTCATATGTGGTTTCTCTTTAAATATTTAATAGTTCACATGTGATAAAATATGGCTAATTGCTATGCATTCTTTAATGAAAAAATAAATTTGAATTTTCAAAGCTGATTTCCTTGTTTCAAGTGAACTTACAGATTTATAAATCCTTAGGAAAACACTTTAGCTATTATAGATATCACAAACTAAAACTTGTATATATTTAGTTGTGAGCATGCTATGAAACTATAACTTATCAGAGGCATTTATCCAGAACTCTTGTTTATTTATTTCCTGATCATTTCCATGATAAATTTCTAATGCAATCTGCCTAGTTTTTACTCAATTCTTTTCTTGATTCAACTATCCAGCTCATTTGCGTACATTGAAATGTAAAAAATGAATTTATTTGTATCTAAATTTATTTTTTAATTCTCTTATTTCATTCAACTTTAAATTGATTTCTTTTTATTTTGAGAACTATGCTTTTCAGTTAACTATACTTTGTTCTATATTACAGGTTGACTGATATTTTCAGAGTTTATTTTTGTATTATTATAACCAAATAATTATTATTAGGTTATTTGATGGACAGATTAGCAACAACCAAAAAGCATGTGTTCTATAATTAATTATGTGTTGATTAGGTACTGAAATTGGCTGAGAGTAGTTTTTAGGTGCCCTTACCACCTACAATCACACAAATCGTAACTATGGAAAGCAGTGCATGTATAAATTTGCTTGACTTTAGAAATCACTACAATATGAATGTGTATCAAAACATCATGTTGTGGACAGGGCATGGTGGTGCAAGCCTGTAATTCCACCAGCTTGGGAGGCTGAGTCAGGAAGATTTCAAGCTCAAAGTCAGCCTTAGAAACATGCAGTGAGGTGAAACCGTGTCCAAAATTGTAGAAAGGACTGGGGATATGATTCAGTGGTTAAGTGCCCCTGAGTTCAATTCCTGGTACAATAATAATAACAATAATAATTTAAAAAATGTATAGAGTATTTAAAGTTTGACCCCATAACACTTTGACAAATTAATATGTTGTTATTTTGTTTACTTAATTTCTACTTAGCAAGATATGTAAAGTCTATTTGGCTACCAAGCTGGGAAGTATTTTAAAAAATTCCAGTGCTGAAGAGTTTTAAGCATTTTTGGTATAACTTATGATTTGGTTGTTCCAGTATCATTTGAAAGGAGAATTGATATCTTTATGTTACATTGAATCTCTACCTTGGGCAAAATTGTATTTTCTCCTTAAGATGACAAATCATTTTCACATATATTATTTTATTTGCTGTTGGATTTTCTTAAACTGAATACTTTTGTATTATTTTCCCCATGGACATCCATAAAAGCCTTCTTTATTTTCCAGTTTTATTGACTAGAAACAAGCATGTTCTATTATTATAGAAATTGCTATTGAAAAGTCTACTTACCCAGATCAATTTCTCATGTTTTTCTGCTTTTATCATATTCCTTATTACCATAGTAGTCATTGAAACCAAACAAACTTCTCTGACCTGTAAAATAACAGTTAGTTGGTATTTATTTGAAGCTTTTTTTTTATTGACCACTCATGATACTGGCACTGATTTTTTTAAAATAAAAATTCAATACTCCATCTCGTTTATGGTTTAGCCTCTGAAAAAACTCTTCTATTAACTGGTTATTTACATTTTCATATGCATTCATGAACCATCCTCTTTTGCCCCTTTATTTTAAGAAGAGATAAGTTATGATAGTCATTACTGAAATTGATGACATTGACAATGAGACTGCCACTGCACACCTTCGGACTTAAGTCACTGTAATTGCTGTGTGCAGAGCAGCCCTGGTTTAGCGTATTAATCACATTGGAAACATTTTTGTGGTAGAATTAAGGCTTTTTTTAGCCCAGATGTTTCTATCTTCTCTGATTCCCTTAGAAGGACAGTAGTTTCATAAAAACTATATGTAAATCAATACCATGCAGTCTTGAAATTAAACACCAGTGACATCCAAAGCACTAAAATTATGATAATTATGATTCCTAATGCAGTAATAATATGCTATAAGTGTTTAAGTGATGGATAATCTGAAGAAAAAATATTTTGCCAGAATTCAATGGCTGGAAGATAAATTAAAGAGCCAGCTGTAAATTAGGCTAATACTAATCCATAAAAAAAAAAAAAACAGTATATTGTGTATTTGGAATCAGGTTAAAATCATTGCATTAATCATGTAATTCTTGTAGGAAAAAAAAACGTAAGAATGTTGTCAATATGGGCTGGAGATATGGCTCAAGCAGTAGCGCGCTCGCCTGGCATGCGTGCGGCCGGAGTTCCATCCTCAGCACCACATACAAATAAAGATGTTATGTCCGCCAAAAACTAAAAAATAAATATTAAAAAAATTCTCTCTCTCTCTCTCTAAAAAAAAGAATGTTGTGAATATATCTACCAAGTGCATCTTACGAAATAATTTTATGAAAATGTGAGTGTAGGTGGTTCATGTAACTATTTCTATATTTTAATTTCTATTCTTGCAGATGTTTTAAATACCTCATTACTAACCTGATTTTACTTTATTCATAATTTAACTTTGTTATTTGGATTTCCAATGATAGTTTCCTTTTTTAAATACCCAATAGGTTCATAAGTACATACCTAAATTTTTATTGTTGTGGGATAATTTTTTCAATACATATATATCTTCTTTCAAAAGTCACAGAAACAAATATATTTTTAATTGAAGTAAGCTTATTTTAGTGTTTTTTAAAAATCTTTCCACATTTTTAATCACTGCTTTAGAGTTGCACATAATGACAGGATTTGTTGTTACATATCTGTACATGCACAGGATGTAACAATATTATTTGGCCAATACCATTCCACAGCACCTCCTCCTCCCTCCTGGGTCCTACCTCCTGGTTTCCTTCCTCTATTTATTTATTTCCCTTTGATTATTTTGAGACCCATCCTCCATTTTTTTCTTTTTTTCTCTAGCAAAGTAAGCTTATTTTAATTGTAGATTTTAGCATTAGTTTTCTTCTATTGCTTCAGTTTTTTTCTGTGTTCTTGCTGTTTTATTTTTCTTTGTCTACCTTCAGTGTCCTTTTTTTGAAAAAAAAAATTTAAATTTACTTCATCTCTTTTCAGTCTTATGTTACTTTCAGTTTAGTTGTCTTTCATATAATCATCATTTCATAGCTTTGTAATTCGTCAATGAATTCTATATTATTTCCATCTGCCAGTTTCCTCTTTGTGATATATATATGTGTGTGTGTGTGTGTGTGTGTGTGTGTGTGTGTGTGTGTGTGTGTGTGTGTTATCATGGTTTGCTGTCATGTCTTTCTGGTGTCTTGGAATGAATGCTGTTCAATGAAACATCGTCTTTTTCCCCTGTTGATCTCTGGGTGAGTCAGGTGCACCTGACTCATGTTTGAACACACTGATTGCTCTGCTTATTCACAGGGATGCTTTCTTAAATTTCCTGAATTTGTGATTCTAAGGTTTTTTAATTTGTGTTTTCCAAGAAGCATCAAAATATGGCTTCTCTCCATTTTCTAGGACCCTCCTTTGTAGTCCTCCTCCTCGCATCATATATGTCAACCTGCCTGTCACCTTTGCTTTTTATCTTCCTTGTTCTTCACAATTTCATTTTCCTCCAAGTGCTTTGTGGTCATTGGACCTCTGTTCTTTTTTTTTTTTTTTATATATATATTTTTAGTTTTTTTTTTTAGTTCTCGGCGGACACAACATCTTTGTTGGTATGTGGTGCTGAGGATCGAACCCGGGCCGCACGCATGCCAGGAGAGCGCACTACCCGCCTGAGCCACATTCCCAGCCCCTGGACCTCTGTTCTAAAAGAGCTGAGGCTGTGGACTTTGTAATCTATGTCCTCCTGGGTACTTCAGCACCACTTGACCTTCTCCCACACCTTCAGCCTTTCCTTCATCATTTCCCACTTCAGCTCTGTCCTCTAGTGAGCCTACCAAGTTTCCACTTTGGAAGAAGAATTCCTCTTCCTCACACACACCTGGGTTCTCTGCATTCCGGTTTAATCTGGGGTTTTATTGACTTTTTTTCACCCACAGAATTACTCACATCAGGACAGGTGACTGCTGAAAGTGGACTGTCACTTTGGAACCAGAGGTTAATGGAGGTACTTACTACTTTTTTAAATGACATTATCTGAGTGTTTTCTGCCCTGTCGCTGTAGTTGCTTAGCTCTTTTTTGTCCTTTTTGTGAGAGATTTGCTGATACAGAAAAAACACTTTGGCATATTCAAACTGTTGCCTCCTTTCGTCAGCTTCAGCTCCATCAAAATTTTGGTAAACAGAATTAGAGTGGGGAGCAGAGGAGGAAGGGGACCATGTTCTGTGTGGCAATAAATGCTTTTGAGGACACAGTAGGCCTCTTGTCTCTTTGCTTCCTAAGAATGGCTTGTCTTAAAGTCCTTTTAATGACATAATATAAAAATCCACTTTAGCCATTCATCTTTACATGTCCATGTTTCTTTAACTAAACTTAATAAATACCACCTGGGTGCAGGAGAAAAGCAATAAGTATAAAATCTCTAAATACGATCCTTGCTCTAGATTCCACTATTTAATTAAAACCTTTTACTGGGTCTTTTAAAAAATGTTATGTTTTATAATTGAATAGCTTTCATTCCTTGGGGACTAAAAGCATTCAGTTCATCCTATCCTATAGACCATTATACTTCTGGATGATTTTTTTTTTCTGGATGATTTTTTTTTTGTGGACACTGTACAATCATTTGATTATTTCACATAGTCACCATATTTGGCTATATTTCAAGGCTACTGTGGGTGAGAGATTTACCAAATATTTGCTACTATAAAGAAGAATCAAAAATAGTAGAATGAATCCGATGTAATTTTCCTGTGTACATGAATGCACAACCAATGAAACGTCACACAATGTAAGACCACAAAAACGGAAAGTTATATTCCATGTACATATGATATGTCAAAATACATTCCACTGTCATGTATCACTAAACAAAGAATAAAAGTTTTTTTTTAAATAAAGAATTATCTGATGTTTTAATTCTGTGAATTTAGTTTCCCCATTAGTCTTAATATTTCAAGGTTGTGTGTGTGTGTGTGTGTGTGTGTGTGTGTGTGTGTGTGTGTTTATAGCATTCCTATTCAAGATACTTATTTCCTTTCATAAGGAGGAAAGTAGGTTCCATGGAGGTTTCAAGTCACATTCACAGCATCAGTGATGGAGTGAAATAAAGTCATACATTTCATTGACCTTACTGTGTGATTGAGGGCACCCAGATCTTCCCCACTGCTCCAGCCTGTGCAGTGGCTCCAAGGTGTGGTTTCCTCCCATTGCATAGTCATCTGTAAGTATCATGACAAGTAGCTTTCTTTGAAGCATGGCAGGCGGAGAAAGAATTGTTTATGTATCTTAAGAACCTGGTTTGAAGTGACCATATCTGACCACATTTCATTGACCAGCACCCAGCCCCATGGTCCCAAACTAAATTATCACAGGAACTTGGAAATGGAGTTTTCGTTATGTCCAGGAAGTTGTGAGATCATACTAACATTAGTATATGGGAAGTATGTACCTTTGGTTATAATATAATATATAATGGTTTATATTTAAAACACATGAAATAATGGTTTATTCAACTTTGGGGATTTTGATAATTTGTCTTTGTCTGATTAAATTCCAATATTATTTTAAGATGAATTAAAATGATGGGTCGGTTTCTCTACTACAATCCAGGAGACACAAAAGAGCTTAGCATGAGCCCAGAAGCAGTAAATGAAGGGAGGAAAGCACAAGTGTTTATAACATTATTTCTAGATAATTTGAGTGAGAAAAAAAGAACCATTGTTTAGAAGAAGGTTTGAAAAATTTGAACATTGTATGAACCTGAAATAGCATCAAATTGGTAATAGAATTCAATTTTAATAAACACGTGATCATAAAATAGTTTTTGCCTTAAAAAAGTGAAAATACAGAAAAAAATGACATATAAAAGGGAAGAAATATTTGTGTATATTTTAAGTTCATCTGTTTGTCAACTTAGAATAATCATATTTAGATTGGGTCATATTTTAAAGAATAATGAATTTCAGTGGTATAAGTTATATCTTTTAGAATACCAGAAATGTAGAATTTCTAATGAATTATCTTAAAAAGCAATCAGGGGGAATACCAATGTTAACATTTTGAGAGCTGCTAATTTAATCAAGGGTCAGTTTAGAACTAGAACATGTATATGCAGGTGAGCTACATTGTCCTGTCCTCCTTCATAAAAGTTTGCGTTTTATAAAACTTAATTTTGTGAAGAGTTTCATGCTTAAAGAAGAAAATATTTACAATATTTACATTTTTAAAGAATAACTTAAAATAGTTTTGTAAACTAACATTCAGGTTAAATAACAAAACTTTTTTTATAACATTAAAAATACTTATGCTGTGCATCCATTAACCACATAATATTCTCCCTCTTTCCTACCTTGGAAAAATTCTCTTTTAATAATAATCGCTCTTGCCACATTTTAATGACAGCCAAATAATTACTAGATATATGTACAAAATAATATCTCATGACCCTGTCATTAACCTCCCAATCATTACCCCAGTGATAATGACTATCTGCATTCCTCAATAAAACATCAAGGCAGTACCTTTTTGCACATATGCTGAAAAAAATTGTGGACGTATTCTTTAGTTTTACAAAAATGATGACATTAAATACAGAGCTTTATACTTTTTCACTCAATGTATCTTATAATCCTTTCTAGATCAGATTGTGGGTACACTACAATACCTCTAAAAATAAGAGTATTCCGTTATAAAACCAAATGCTGACAGTTTATCTAACTCAGATTTTGACCATCTAGTGGTTAAGTTTTGTTTTAAATTTCTATGAATAGTACAATAAAAAAGAAAGCAGTATGGAGATTCCTCAAAAAAATAGAAACAAATGGAACTTCCATTTAACCTGGTTATACCATTCCTCGGTATATATCCAAAGGAGTTCAAATCAGCATTTGACACAGCCACAGCAATGTTTATTGCAGCTCAATTCACAATAGCTAAGCTCCGAAACCAACTGAAGGGCTCTTCAACAGATAAATGGAAAAAGACAATGTGCTACATATACATAAAGGAATAATAATCATAAAAAGAATGATTTTATAATATTTGCTAATAAATGGATGGATTCAGTAGCTATCATGCTAGGTGAAATAAGCCAATCCCCCAAATCCAAAGGTTGAATGTTCTTTCTGATATGTGGATGATAAAAACAACAAAGGTGGAGAAGGGGTAGAATAGAATTTCTATGGAGTAGACAAAAGGGAAGGGAATAGGAATAAGAATAGGAAAGACAGTAGAATGAATCTGACACAGCTTTCCTCTGTGCATACATGAATACAGCACATGAATCTTCACATTATGTACAGCCACAAGACTAAGATCCCAATTAAAATAAGATGTGCTCAGTGTTTGTATAAATATGTCAAAATACATTCTAGTGTCATGTATATCTAAAAAGAACAAAGAAAAAATACAAAAAAAATAAAATGCTATGAATATCAGATCATTCTTAGCCATAGACTTTGTAAGAATAGTATTTTAAAGGTCATTTGAAGGGAGCATGTTAGAATTTGGAAAGTTGAAGTGCACATTTTAAGCAGACAGACACAATCTTCAAGAGCATAACCATTTCTTTAGCTATTGGAGGATTTAGTAAAGGGATTGTGGTAAGTAGTATTTTACTGGCAATGGAATACAGTATAAAGACTAAATAAAATTGAATCTGATTGCATTGACATGTATATTTGAGTACAGTCTTTTGTGAAGAAATAATTAAAAGAATGAATTATTCCTAGTCCCAATTCACCTCAAATACTTTACAATTTGCAAATAAAATCATGTAATTCTCTTAGACTCTTAAAATTAATGTATTTGTTCAAAAAATGCTGTTTACTTACAATGCATAAGAACATTCTATTAGTAAAGAATCAACATGTATTACTAAATAAGGTATTTTTACACATAAAATTTTATTTTTACAAATATTTTATACATAGTAGTTTAGATTAATTGCTGTTATGCATACTTACTGAGAAACCAGGATTCGCCCAATAAGACATTTATTTTTTTATTAATGGTCAGGTAACCAAGAATGAAATCCATCTCTGCTTATTTATTTCTCTGGTAATGCAATTTATTTTCAAATATGATATCAACAAAGAGAAGAGATTAGAAAAATAATTCACTGTGAACAATTGTTCTTTTAATTTACTTTTTAAAATTAACCAGCTTCACTTGAAACAAAGTTCTTTACGTATCTTATTTATATAGTTAAGATCTCGAGGTAGTTATGAATAAATTTCCATCCTATTGGTATTCATAGTACTCTGAATCATCTTCTTGTCCTTGCCCAAGAAGAGAAATGAGAGATTAAAATGTGAAAGACGTAGATAATCATCACATATATTCCCCATTTGCTAGCATAGAAAAGAAATTATGGACCCAATATTTAAAGCAGTAGATCTTGTATTCCCTCCTTAAATGTAAAAGATAACTTTTTCTTAATAGTTTAATAAAGATTCCAGACAAATGATAAGTTTATGCCATTCAAACTTTAATAATGTCACCATAATCAGTGGTTGAGTGTCGCTGAGTTCAATCCCCAGTCCCCTTCTCCCCGAAAACAAACAAACAAACAAAAAACGAAGTCGCCATAAGACTATGCCCTAAGCAAGGTTGATCCTTCAACTCTGTACAATTGCATAAAGGAATAGAGAATACATTCTAGCCCTTTTCAAGATACAGGATAATTACAGATTATTATTCAATTCCGGTTTTATTCTCAACATTAAATGTTTCCTCCCACACACATTTTTTCCATGCTTTTATCAATTGGATGGTTGCCTTATTTGTAAATGAGAACAATATACGGGACTAACCTAAGAATATCCAAACAGTAGTATACACCAGTTATTATTTTATGTATTCTTGGTTTTTATTTTTAAATTATGTTAATAGCCAAATCTCTATTCTTAATGGATTCCCATCTTGGATATTTATTATGTTTGATAATAACTTTTTGACACAACTGCAGTCTAGAACCAGAGTGAGAACAGGGGAGAATTTTAAGACACTCTTTTTCTTTTATTGATGGTTCATAGATAAAGCTTACTATGTATGTATCCCTTTAAGTGTTTTAATTAACATTAAAAAAGTCTGATTCAGGCCATCTACTACCTAAATGTCTTTATTCTCTGATTTAGAAATACTAATGTGTATACCATGCTCAAACACAAGGGTAGCTCAATTTTGTAATGTTATTAAAAGTTTATTGAACCTGTTTTACCATCACTTGAAAAATAAATTCTACAAAAAAAATGAAATATACATCTGTACATAGAGATTTTAAAAGCACTTTGAATCTTTATGACGTAACATTTTGATGATCATGATTTTCCTCTTTCAACTTCTTTGCTTTGGCTTTCTTACTATGACAAATAGTGCACATCCTTAGACTCTTATAAGTTTTGTTGACCCATGAGCTCTGGGCTGGGTGTGTACTTCCTACACAGGATAACAGATTCCTGAATGTATATGAGAGTAGTTATAGTTATGGTGGCCTATGTGCTAGAATAGCATTTAAAAGGACTGATTCAGTGCAGGAACTAAAATGTTAACTTAATTGATATTAATATTATTGCTAAATATTTTCCTGAGGCTTACTGTTTCTTATTTATTCAGCTTTGAAACTTTGGAAATTTGTTACATAAAACATTTAAGAAGTGAAAAATTATAGATTACTACAAGTTTAAGGAATGGCATTATGTACATTTATTTTACACAGAAAGTGGAATACAATACATTGTTTGATGTAAGCAGTGTCAGTACTTATTTCTTTTGTTTTTATGCAGAATACAATTTTATATATACATATGTATATATTTAATATGTATTTATATATCTCTATATTTTAGATATTTCATATATAGAGAGAGTGCTGAGTACACATACAATACACATAAAATGATTTGTCAGCAGGGATACATCAATAGCACACACACACACACACACACACACACAAATAATATTTTCCCAAAATTAAATCATTCTATATGTACATACATTCAGTATGTATGTGGAATCATCTGATTTTACAAATATTGTTTTCCTTTATGATATATTTTATTCCATTTAATGAACAATGGTTATTTAATTCTCCCACGTATCAAAACTTGTCTTTTCTCTAGACCAAGGTACAAACCAGGACATATGTTGTATTTGTATGTGTGTGTGTGTGTGCGCGCGTGTGTGTGAGTGTCCCTTTATTTTCCTTAATCTTGCCCATTCTCTGTAATGTTTTCCCAACTCTCAGGAGAGAGAGTTAGTCATGCTGAAATACCTCTCAATGTCCATTTTACTGTCTGGTTTCTTTCTTACGTTGTCTTCAAACTTTTTATCTTTTATCCCCTGAATATCCTTTAAGCAGAAAGATAGTGTTGACACTTTCATAGGTTCAAGTTAAACATGTGTGACTAGAAAATATTGCAATTGACACAGGGCAACAACACATAGTTTTAGGACTTGGCCCCCCAGATAAAATCCAGGACATCCAAATATTGTGTAGAATATGATTATACAAATTAAACTGTTTATATAAAATTCAAATTTAACTGAATGTTCTGAACTTTTATTTGCAAAATCAGATCATATTCAGAAGTCATATAAAAGTTTCTCAAATTAACTGCTAAAATAATATTGATCTCTATCTTGCATATTTACATTTATTTCCCCTTTGTAGTCTTGCTACTTTTATAATTAATTTTAAATTTTATAAATTTCCTTTTTCCATTAACCATTCAGCTAACTGATCAATTGATTACAACTAGTTTTTATTGAATCAATATACATTAGAATTCAGGTTATTCTTTTCTGGCTCTGTCATACCTTCTGCATTATTTCACCTATAATTCTGAAAAGTAGTTTCTCCTATTACCAGAGGCTGCTATTAATGCTCTAACTACAGTTCCTAGTGAAAAGGCAGGGTTAATACTTCACAGCAACAGCAACTATTAGGCACCTGCAAGGCATTGAACGAATCAAAGATCACTGCCTTTAAAAAATGTACATTAATCTCTGTAGTTAATTACAAAAAAAAAAAAAGCAAATAAACCAGTAAATGATGAACCATGTTGAAAAACTGTTGTGGTTGGGATCCTAAATGTCTCCCAAAGGTCCACACACTGAAGGTTTGGTTTCTAACCTCTGGTGCTTGGGAATTAGTAGAAATTTTAGAAGGTGAGGCCCAGTGGAAGGATGCTAGGTCTTTATGAGTGTGCCCTTGAAGGGGATATTGGAACCCTAACCCTGCCTCTCTTTCACTCTCTGGTCACATGAATAGTTTTCCTTTCACAAACTTCTGCATGGTATACTGCCTTCTCACAGACTAAGAAGCAATGGGACCAGAAATCATGGACCAAACTCTCTGAAACCATGAGCTCACGTATACTTTTCCTCCTTGTAAATTGCTTATCTCAGGTATTTTGTTACAGTAACTAACACAAAGACAATACCGTGCTATGAAATAACGAAAAACTTGATGGGATAATGGAATCAAGAGTTCAGAAGTTTGGAAAGTGACATGTGAACTTAAATAAGTTAGTCAGTATAAATTTGTAAAATGAGGGGCTTGGGCTATAGCTCAGTGGTAGAGTGCTTGCCTAGCACGAGTGAGGCACTGGGTTCAATCCTCAGCACCACACAGAAATAAATAAATAAAGGTATTATGTGTATCTATAACTAAAAAAAAAAATTGTGAATGAGATGAAATCTCAGGAAAGATTATCAGACAATGATCAAGAAAGCCAGTTTCTGGAAAACAAAAGGCAGAAGAAATAGCCAGAGTAACAGTTTGCAGGTGGGAGGAACATGGATGCTTAGGGAATAGAAAGGGAGCCAAGTGAGGTGAAGCAGGTAAGGGAGGGAGAGTAATAGGGGATGTTGTCAGAGATAGAGACAGAGAGGCTGTGGTCGGGGAGAGAGAGAAACAGAAGATGTCATCTGAGTTCTGTATGGGTCATTGAAAGGACCTTGGATTTTATTTTGAGGGAAATGGTGAGTTATTGAAGGCTTTCATCACCTCTGTGACTCGACCTGACTTGGTAATAATACTGGCTGCTGAGTTCCAGCCAGCATTTAAATGGATGAGAGGTTGGAGACTCAGGAGAGCAGTTAGCAGCTACAGAGGAATTGTCACAATGATGGTGGCTACACTGAGATGTGATCTTATGGCTAAATTCTGGATGGAATTTGAAGATAGAGTCTGCAAAAATTTCTACTACATTAGAGGTCAGATGCAAAAAAAAAAAAAAAAAAGAAAGAATTCAAGTATTTACTGAAGATTTCAGCCTTTTTAGCAGTTTTAGAGTGAAGAATTTGTTTATTATTTTAATGAGATGACTAAATGATTGTAATTGAGTTTTTGATTTACAGACTGCATTTTCTTTCTTTTTAATATATCTACAGATTTTGGAACTTCCATTGATTCAAAAATTTTCAATGTAAGATAATTAGTTTCTATGATAATCAAATTGTCAAATCTGTAGTTAGAGGGAGGGTCTTCAAACCACCTCACTTTGTGGCCTTTTCTCCAAACTACTGCATTTTAAATAATAGATTCTGGCCACATTTTTAATAATGGAGCTTCCTGCACATTTCTTGACTATTTCCTTTTCAGATTCCACTGTTAGAACTTTAAACTTTTAGTTTGAGAAATGGCAAGTAGCATACTTCTCTGGAAATAATGGGCATTGAGACTATTATCTGTAGACTCTAAAGTGAGTAAGGCATTAGAGGGATTTGTATTAATGTAGCAGGGAAAAGTGGGCCCTAGGGAGGGAGGGTAGGGACATGCTTTTGTATTAGAAAGGAAAGAGTTTTTGAAAACTTGAATTAATATCAAAGATGAAGAGCTAGGTTTGGGGGTCAAGAATACAGATTTCTCCTTGACAACTTTACCAAAAAAAAAAAAAAAAATGTTCTATACAGAAACACTAAGTTGTGAGCTCTGTCTTTGAATTTCTCCTCTGCTTCTGGAGCTTTTTTCTTTATATTTCTTCTATAAGTGCTGGCTATCCTCCTGCTGAAAATTGCCATTCTGCACATAACAAAAATTCCCTAATTGCTGCCAGAGTGGTACACCACTGAACAGAGTCAGAAAATGAGCTCTGGCAGCCGTCTGAGGGACAATAGTCTGGTTTTAGTAACCTGCTAACATTTCAAGATGACTCAGGGGCCACTCCAGGGGAGAGTCCTTAGACAAGCTAAACATTTTCTCTGGCTTTTGCAATGTAGTTGTGCTGAAAAGCATGTGATTCATAGAGGCTCAGACTTGAAATGCTTCAAGTATAAACATTGTAGTTCATAAAGGTTGCCCATTTAGAATTGTTTGCCCTTCATGTGAATTAAATCTATTACTGTTGTTTTTTTTTTTTTTTTTTTTTTGGATCTCTAGGATTCATGGATATAACCCCACATTCTGAAAACTAAAGTAATATCCCTGCTACATAGGTTTTCAAACTTGCTGAAATAGAGAGGGTATATTTCTTGATGTGGCTTGAAAATGCTCTGCACTTTTTGAGAAAATGGTTTCAGATGGGCACAACAAACGATCAAAATTATTTGGAGGTCATGTTCCTTGTAGGCCCCTGCATGGCAACTCTCCAGTGTAATTATCACCTTCAGAAGCTTTTCTGATGTCTCAACTTCCGGTTCCAATTTGGCTACTGATTTGATAATTTCAAGGAGATGAGGAACCAGGTTACAGAGAAAGCATGTGCTCAGGAGAAAGGGGCAAATGATTCTTGCTGAGCCAAAATGCAGGAATTGAAGATGTCCAGACCCATTGATAGCATAGCACCGAAGACCGTATTTGCTTAACATAGTTCCAGGCACCGAGGGAGGGACTGTGCCTTGATCAAGACATACCCAACGGGAGACCACTGCACAGGAAGGCAATGTGCCACTGGCAAGTTCACTTCCCAGATAGGCATAGGCCCCAAGGAAGGGGGAGGCTTTCATCACGTTACTCACTACCAACCCAAACCTCGTTGATCTAAAACTGTTGGTAGTTTTTAACTTAAAGCTAACACATCAGCACAAACAGGCAACCATTAATTTCTCTCAATGTTTTTTTTTCTCTCAATGTTTTTTTTCCTACCAAATCAATACACACAGATCCACGGGAGTTTGCTGTATAATGCTGAGTATATGAAAATATACACAATGTGAGATATGATTTAATCTTTAATTCAACAAATTGTTTGATTGATGTCACTCTTCAGCATGCATCTTGAACACAGCACTGAGCAGTCTTCGCTCTCAGGTCGCACACAGACCAGAGGGGCAAATCAGCCCCATCGTCATGAATAATGGATGTCTGGTGAATGTCAGTAAGGAAAGGAAAGCAGTGTGTGAGGGTTAGAGATGTTAGAGTTTGCTAATTTAGAGAGGGTGGCCATTGGGGAACTGATTTCTGCTCTCATGACATTTGAGCAAATATTTGAAAAAAAAATAGGGCTCTTAGCTGTGCTTAGATCTAGGGGTGGAATATTCCAGGCTGAATAAAAAGTTGGTACACAAGCCTAGAGGTAGAAGTAGACTGGCTCATTTAATGAAAAACTGAAAAATAGCAGAATGAGTGAGAAATGGAGTTGAAAACCACCTAAGACATAATTTTACACATATGATTGTGATATGAAAGAGAAGGCAGAATTTTCATGAAGACTTACAAAGGGGTACATCAAATAAATGTGGGCTAGTTTTAGGGACCCACAACTATTTTGGTGAGTGACATTTTTTTCTTTCTTTCTTTTTTTTTTTTTTTATACTGGGGATCTAGTCCAGGTTTGCTTTACCATGGAACTACATCACCAGCCCTTTTTGATTTTTTTTCTTTTGAAACATCTCTTACTAAGTTGCTGAGGGTCTTATTGATTTGCTGAGTCTGGCTTCAAATTTGCGATCCTCTTGCCTCGGCCTCCCTAATCACTGGTATTATAGCATGTGCCATTGAAACTATCTCGGTGAATAATATTTTAAGTGTTGTAATTATCTAGTGAGTGATGGTGTCCACTGTCAGATGTGCACACCTGTTATATATGCTAGATATTATGCCATTTCTGTGAAAAAGAAGCCCAAACCACAGATGGGTGTCTTGACTTCCAAGTCATCATTAGAAGCTCTGCTTACAGTTTTCACTGCAGGGGACTACCTTTGGTGGGTTCAAAGCCAGGGTTCTAAATCACTCAGTTCTCTTTTCACCATGCTCCAAATAGCTGCTCTCATTTCATATTCTGTATTTATAATCTATTTATTTTATCATACCTGATAATGATTTATTTTCTTACTAAATATTTTTTGTTTCAGTCAGTCTTCCACCCTTTCTTGAACCCCCAGGCATGAAGATGAAATGGTTGAGGACAAGGTGACATATTTCACTGTGTCAGACAATAAGTTTAATTTGCACTGAATACAATTTTATAATTTCTATTTAGTACATTGTCAACACAATGAAATCTAGCTATTGACTATATAACTTATGCACTAATTTACAAAACTATGAAATTAAACCATTCAAAAAAAATTTGGGGCTTTTTGAAACATTAAGTTTTGTAGTGTGTCAGGAGTTCAAGTAGCTTTCTAAGTGCCAATTTACTTTTTAAAAGAATAATTCTAAAATTATCGTTTTCCGAGGACTCCCTGCCCTCACATTGTTCGTCATTCCTTTTTGTAGTTAAAGAAAACTAGATGCTCACATTTTAAACCTGAAAATATTTATTTCTTCATTTTATTTACCCTGTATGACTTATAAAGCAACACATTTATATATTCTACTATTGAATACATGAAAGTAATCGGATATATTGGCTTATGTTGCTATCACCAAAATGTCATCTCTTGCCTAAACCATTACAACAGGCTACTTAGTATCAGTGAAATAATTGGGTTATAATTTGTGGACAGGCCTCTGATAATATGTTCCTCCATTCTTGTCCACTCATTAATTCACTCTGCCCAAAAGTTGTTTTTAAAAATGTAAATTTTGGTAAGGTACTTCCACCTTTGAACTATTTTATAAAATTCTTCTTCATTTATTTTATTTTATTTCACCTTTATTTCACTTATTTATTTTTTGGTGGTGCTGAGGATCGAATCCAGGTTCCTGTATTTGCGAGGTGAGCTCTCTACCACAACCCAGCCCCATTCTTCTTCATTTTAGGTTAAAGTTTAGAAAAAAATTGTGCATTCTAAAAATATGTGTGCTGACTTCTGTCAGTCTTCCCCTGACCTCCTAAATATCTTCTCCCTATTTTTTCCTCTGCAGACAGCTCAAAGAGGTGTCCCCCCTTCCTCCCTTGCTTCTCCACAATGCCAAGGGAAGATTTTCCTAATTCCATCTTCTTCTGGCCCTGAGCCCATTCTTATTCCCACTTTTAAGACATTCTGTTCTTTTTGTGCAACATTCCCCTTGTTTCCAATGCTTTGTTCCCACTGTCTTCCTTAACTACTATTAAAAAATTACTCATGATGCTTGTTAGACACTTAGAAGGTATTGAGGACCATTATGACAGGTGTAGAGACTATAGTGGGGCTTCAAAATGTGGGAGAGGGGTGGGGTCAAGACCAAATCCAAGGCAGGAAAGTGGGAATTGACAACTGAGCGGTAACAGCTGGGGGACACATAAGTGGCTGAATGAAAAATTACCCATGGGAAACATTGGGGATTTTGATTAACCAGTCCTGGAGGGTTTCTTCCTTAGCCAGGCCAGAGTGGACAGATCACCTGGGGACAATAGGAGGTGAGATCTCCAGTCAGACATCCAGGTGATGAGAAAAAGGAGAATCCTTTGGTGAATCCAACTCAGTATATTCCTTGCTAAAGCTGGATGACACGGAGACACACACAGAGGCTGAAATGTCAGGGCTCCTGGAGGAAAGTTCAAAGTCCAGCAAAAGAGAGAATCTTGGCCATTGCAGATTGAAAAGCAGAATAAATTGTCTTGATCTGATGCAGGCTGCATCACAGGGCCATGCCAACTGACAAGCACACTGTGGTCCTTGAATGAGATTTTGATGAATTGATTATTCATTAATAATTTAGACTGGGAAAGATGTTTAATCAAAGCCTAGGTACTACAATACATTTAAATATTTCAATAATGTTGATATTCATTTGTTAAATCAACAAAAATATATTAATTACCTAGTGTATGAAGAGGGTGAGAACAACATGACCCAGGGTCTGGCTTCAGGGATCTGAAGTCCAAACAAGGGCAATAGGTCTGTGCATTTCCATTCCTTCCATCTGCTGTTTCCTGTGTTGGCTCCCTTCCCAGGCAGCCCTTCTGCTCCCACTGACCCCTGGCAGCTTCTGTGGAATTGTGAAGCTTCTGAGTCCTAGACCTGCTCATAAAATTTCTGGAGAGCATACCAACTGTACCAACGTGGGCCACGCTCCCACCCCTACAATAACCTTTGCGGAGCCTGGAGGGATGCAATTATGAGGGCCAGTCAATTCAGGGACACGTACTTCTCCTCTGAAGTGGGGCATAGACTCTGTTGTACCATACAGGATGAAGATACTCAGCCCTTTCCTGGCAGAATTCTGAGATAATGTTGCCCAAAGACTTAGAAATGAATAAATACAAAGATCAAAGTGTCTGTAAAAATAATAATCATCATCAGGCAAAGAAAGGCAGGGAAAATTTCAGTCAGAGAAAATAGTACATGCTGGTGGTTTTGTAATTTGAGCAAACATGCAAAGTGCTAAAGAATGAATGAAGGCCAGAAAAATTAAGAATTGACTCAGAGTGCGCATACCAAAAGCAAGATAATGTGGAGGGTCAAGTAGGGGTCAGTTTGTGTGAAGGACAGTTAGGAAGTAACAAAGATTTCAGGAAGTTAGTGCGATATGTTCATCACATGTGGAATCTGCTTTAATTGGTTTATTTCAAAAGTTGAATTATGTGGTTATCTTCAAAGGAAGAAATATGTTAACTTTTTCAAGAAATCACTTTCACCTTCGGAAAACAATTGACAGCCTAAAAAGTATTATTCCTATTAATAGTAGTTCTAAATTACTATGTAATCAGTTTCAAATATAGTTATCAGTGTAATCTTCTTCTATATAATTGGAGATAATGGAATGTGATTACATGATTATAATGTTGAAGGTTTTCATTTTCTTCCAGATTTCTAAGAAAAGTTTGTTATAAACACATGCCTAGATTAAGAAAAAGAATGTTTTCACTGATTATTAATTGCATAGAAAGAATCTGTACTCATGTAAACATGTTAGCTATTCCTAGAAACTGGTTTTGATATTGGTGGACCATATTATGCATGAATCATTCAGAAGAAAGCAAGCCATATGCAAGAAGAAATAGAAATAATGTGGAGAATTAAAACATTCAAATTTTATTGAAGAGGCTTGATTGTTTTTTTTTTCATGAGGAAATTCATAATGTAAGGACAATACAGATAGTTCACTTGATGAATTTAGTGTGTTTTAGGTCAAAGCTTGAGACTTATTTGTTTAATTAATCATCTGGATATTTTATGCAGAAGCTGAATATTAGCTTTAATGAAAGTTTTCTTGAGAAGGTTAATTATTGCAACCTTAATATAAGTAATGAGTACTTTTCTAATTAAAATAATATTAACTTGCTTAAATTGTTTTTTCTTTTGAATCTTAATAATATAGCCTATAATCTCTGAATATTTACAAGTGACCCAATGGATAGCTGGAACTTGTAAACAACAGATGTTACACAACATTCAGCCACATCGTTAGTAGAGATTACATGTTTGTTTGTTTTTTTTTTTAGTTTCACCTTTGTGTGTAAACAAACTTTGTTGTGAATAAAGAATTTTATCAAATAATTCAAAATGAAGAATTTATTTATTGTATATCAATACTCCACATAAAGTACTTAATAAATATCCGTCCTACCATATAGTTTTAGGTGGTGCATAATCAAATAACTGTACTAATTGTGGGTCTTCAATTTCACATATACTTGATGAGTTTGCTACGCAAAAGTCCTTCCTAGTGATTTCTGACTCGTAGAATGCAAGATGTATTTGGCTGATTCTCTGTGGTATTTGTTGATGTTCTCCACCTCACATTTCTGATTGCCTCTTTTCTGTTCGATTTTTTCTGCTCTCTTGTGCTTGTTGGGGATACAAGACTGATTCAGGTCAAGGCTTGTGGACTGACGATCTTCTCACTTGCTGGTGGGTGGCCTTCAGAATCCCTTGTTTCCCAGGCATGGTGACCAGGAACACCCCAGATGGTGGCTGCTGCTTCACCTCAAGTGCCACAGTAAACAACACAGAGCAACCACCTGTCAACCTGCCAAGGAGACAAGGTGTGAAGGAGAATGAGAAATGCCCAGACCTCTGCACTGACACAGAAATTAGCATTGAAAGAAGAATGAAACCATGAATAAAAACCTAAACCATGCGTCATTGGCTCAGGGGCCAGATGGCAAATGATGAGGCCAATGTTATCTGAGGCTGCAAGGGAAGGCAATTCATGCTAGTTTGTAAACAGGAATAAAACATAAAAGAAAAGGGCATGCAATGAGGGATTTAAATGGTTTTAAAAGGAAACAATTTCTGAACTCCAAGTATCAAACGATAAAATTAAAAATAAATGTTGTGGGTAATAAAGCCTAATTAAAATTTAGTCTTGCAGCAAGGAAGGCATATAATCTCTAGTCAAGTCTGGTTGAGTAATGAAGGAGGAGAAGCAGCCACATAGAGTCAAATACTTCAATGAGAAACGGAATTTTGAAAGATTCAAGTTCAAGCTACAACACTGGATAAGGTCAGGTGTGTCAAAAGCAATCAAACATTTTCAAGACAAAATGGTGCATACCATGATGAGAGACATTGGGGAAAGACTCTGTCAGCAATGACTACAGCAGGCAGAGTTATACACTGAGACCTGTGCATGTTCTTATTAGATCAGGCTTTGGTGGCAGAACACTTTCAATGTTCTGAATTCTGGGGTGTTTCATGATTATGGAAAGAGATGTGGGCAAATAATTCTTCCAAAGAAAGTGGTAGCAAAGCTATCAGAGTAGGAAGAGACTGTGGTGAAATTATAAAGCCCCAGACATTTCAGAGGTCTCAGGAAAGCACAAGAACCAATCAAACCCAATCTCTTTCAATGAGATTTGTGCCTGAAAATGGTGCATATCATGATGAGAGACACTGGGAAAAGACTCTGTCGGCAATGAATATAGCAGGCAGAGTTATGCACTGAGACCTGTGCATGTTCTTATTAGATCAGGCTTTGCTGAAGGACCAGCCAGAATGAAGCCCAAGGTGAAGGGATACTCTCAAGGCAGAGAGTGAGTCCTCTCAGAGAGGAAGGAGATGGCACATTCCTCATGTCCTTCTGTTTTATTGAGTATCTTACGGAAACATTCAGAGTCCCACCAAGTTTCAGCTCTTGACTTCTGACAAGAGTCCATCAGACTTCTATGTTCCCACTGGACATGGTCTTACCTCATGGAGGGGAGATTTTACTAACGACATGGTAAAGATCCAAGGCACCAGTGGGTTGCTTTTGCCCATGACTAATTATAATTGCAACTTGTTCTTATAAATGTTATGACTGGGGCAATTATTGTGTCTCCTGAATTCTAGAATTGGATCCATGTTAAGGTCACAGAATATCTTATGTTCTTCTCACTTTCAAGGAACCTTTGGGGCCTGCATTTCTACTGCAGATAAACAGGTAGTTTGCAGAGGAATATAACATATTCTATTAACATAAGCCAGGCAGGGCTATAGATAAATAGCTTTTTAAAAGAAAATATATGGGGATCCGCACAATAGGCCCAGTTTATGGAATTTTCCCCTTAACCTCATATTCTCATGGCTCAAATCTGCTAACTATCACAATCATTATTTTGTAAATTTCGAGTCAATCCATAAGTACACCAAATAAAAACTGAAATACAGTACTTAACACAAGTAAGTCATATCATCTAAAACAAAACATCTATTACTGAAGGTGTGTTAGATAGTTTTTCATTTCTGTAATGAAAATACCTGACAAGTACCCCTTATGGGGGAAAAGTTTATTTTGACTCACAGTATCAAAGGATTCAGTTTAGGGCCAGCTACCTTCAAGGCAGAAAATTATGGCGGAAGGGCACTGCAGAGGAAAATTTACCTGACACTTGAGGTTTCGAGAGACAATCCAATTCCAAACCATAGCAAGTCAAGATGAGTTTTTCAAGGAGAAAAGGGAACTGCTGCTATCATGGCAATAACCAAATGGATAAAAGAAGGAAAATTATCCTGACTAATTTAAATCTGTGTTTTGGATGGATTCATTAACTGTTCTAATTAGTGAAGTTAAATGAAACACATTTAACTTCCTGCACATTTTTGTATTATTATTGTTAAACGATTGGGCCTGCAATTCTAAAATATTTTGGTGTTGATAAATCAGTGGTTTAGTTTTCAAAACTCTTTACAATCATACATCCCATCAATAAACCCAAAGAGCTTTTGTTTATGTGCCTTAGACCTATTGATATTATTATATTAAAGGTTAAAATGGAGAACTTAAATTTAGTACTCATTAATTTGTTTTAAATGAAATATTTGAATAAACATAATAACACATTTTAATAAAAATAAAATATAACTATATTTTCCAAACAAGTTAGTGGGAAGACTAATATTATGTCCTATTTTTGCAAATCTATTTACTCTCTGGTTTATCAGAAAACAGGTAGAATTCATGTTCTCTTCTGCATTTAATTGTAATACATTGTTTTGTTTGGAAAATATGAAGGAATAATCTAATGCAATATGTAAAACTGTGTAATGACTCAATATGTTTTAGAAAGGTGGGGTATTTTCACTTTTCCAGATAAGTTTTAATATTTTTTCTGTCACCACATCAAAATATTATGAGTGATATTTTCCTCAAAGTTAGTTACTATGTAAAGTCTAAACCTTTATCAATTTTTTGTACTCTTTCACATTAAAATTTATTGTTTTAATCTTATACTTTAAATAGCTATTTTATCCATGCATACAATTATAGCATTATTCACTGATCACTGGAAAATAGTGCCTATGTGTGGATCTTCCATTTAGATACTTATTTTATTTAATAATGTCAACATGAAGACACACACACAAACACATTCATTCATGTCTGAAAAGTCTTTTATATAATTAATTTATATTTCATTTATTCTAATTAGTTATACATGACAGTAGACTACATTTTGACACATTGTACACAAATGGAGCATAGCTGCTCATTTCTCTGGCTGTGCATGGTGCAGAGTCACACCAGTCCTGTAACTGAGTCCCAGGAAAATCTTAGCTCTAATTGGGAGACACAATTTCTAAAATTCTAATTTTTACCCTGAAAGTTCAGATTTTATCATCATTATGAATAAATAACGTCAATTGTTTTGGTTATGCGAAATAATGAAGTTTGAATAAGATTTTGTCTTTCATTCTTTCAAGTCAACACGTGTTTCATGAACAAAGCGGCTGCATCATCTCACAGACAGAACAGCATACAAGTGATTTTCCAAGTATGAATGGTATAGATAGGCTTCACACACAGTTCCTGTGTCTTCACACATTAGTAAAAAGGCATCTACAGAAGGGCCAATGTGTGATACGGTAATAATCATCACTCTTTCCTCAAGGATGTTCTTAAGTGAAATGGGTCTCCTGCCTTTTGGTGAGTACATGACATGGGTAAAATGACTGCTTAGGCACTTTGCTGCCAGTGCACTGAGACAAGTGCATCTTAGTGATATTTTGAAAAGCATTTTAAGCTCATAAACATGGAGAAAATGTCTTTGGCACATATAGTGGTCCACATGCCACACTCTATGACCCACCACAAAGAAGCCGTGCCACTCCATCCTCCACCACGCAAAGCAGAGAAGTGAAATAGCATAGAAACTTATTCCCATGGCAGGCCGGCCTGGTGCTGCAGTGTGTAGCAGTTCTGTTCTCTGAGATGAGTTAGAAAGTTGGGTTCTGCCATGTTGCTGTCAGTACTGTCATAAAGGAGAGTTGTCTTCATCAGCTTGGGGCTATTCTGTGTCCTAGCTTGTGGTGAGAAGGAACAAAATCACATGAAAACATTTTCTTTTTTAAGTACCATCACTTTCTACTGGCAGAAACTCAATACAGCCTCACTCCTAAAAGAGATAGACTCTAAGTAGGCAATTCTCAGGAAAATAGCAGGATATTTTTTGATTGTGTAAGTGTGTGTGTGTGTTGGTAGACAGAGGAAACAGATTGGCAATCTACCATGGTTTTTGAATTTGAGGAATTTTTTTTTGAAATAAGAAGATCCCAAATACATAGGGAATTTGCTGATATTTCGAAGAAACATTAAGATTGGTGGTTTAGTATCAGTAGACTATTAGACCAAAAGGACAATGATAGAAAATTATGGGCTGATAATTATCTTTTGGATATACAGTTTTAATTTTTTCATCTAAGAAAAATACATCATAAAATGCTCTTACCTACAATAAAGGGCTCAAAATAGGAAGCTTAAAGGAGAGGAAAATGAATGAAGAAAAGTACTGAGAAAGAAACTTTTTATATAATGTAATGATAGTGCTTAGAATTTAAACATCAGGCTAAGAAAACTTTATTGATAATGGGGCATTCATACAACAAGCAAAAAGTAAACTACTATAAAAAGTACACAATCATTTAAAAGCTAGGTATGTTAGGGAGCTAAAGCAAGGAGAAATGAAAACATTCTTTTAAGATGAAATAATCTTAGATAAGAAAAAGGATATTTTGTGAAATGATAAAATACAGTTTGCTTAAAAGATACATTCATCTTAATGTGTAAGTACCTAACCACTTAGAACTTACCTAATGAAGCAGCCTGGTGTCATAAAGACAACCTACTAGAAATAAAGACAGTCATTCTCAGGAAATGTAATATATCTTTTTCTAAATTAGAAAGATTTATGACAAATAAAACGATAAGAACTTAATACTATAAAATCATATATAAATATCGGATTTTGTAAATATTAAATATGTATAATTTATTGATATGTGAGGAATATTTACAAAATTGATTATGTATTTGACTATAAAGAAAGCCTTAGAATTTTCTAAAATGAATAGATTTCAAAGGCTAAAAACATTGTCATAAATTTCAAAAAAGTTAGAAATAAATTGTAAAACTATGATATGTAGTTTGAACTACTTTAACATAACACTTCCATAATTAATGTTTAATTCTTCAATCCAAATGGAAATAACCCTGAAATAACAATGTTTAGGAAGTTTGATGAAAGGGTACACATAATAAAGAGTAGTAAAAACAATAACTGACTACTGACTTGAGAATATTTCCAGTGCCTTTGTGTAAAAATTTGATTGAAAATAAGCAGAGTAATCTTCCTGCTAGCTGACGTTGCCTCCCTAATGAAGCCACCTGGTGTCATGGGAGAGCTGTGCTGGCTGTGGCTCTTCTCCTGGCAAAGGCATCGGGTCTGGAACTTAGGTTGAAAACCTAGAAACTATGTGGATGGGGTGAGGGAGCAGTACTGACCACACAGCTGCATTTTAAGGCATTTTCTTGTACTTTTCTACTTGGATGTGAGCCAAATAAATTTCATCCAGGACTGATGTCCCCAATGAAATGCACATCACTTACCAAGAGGCATTGAATTTCAGAGGCATGATCAGGAACACATAGTCCTCTTACTTGTATAGGAAGGAGGAAATGCTTCCAACATATAAAGTAATTTTCTATATACCTTCCATTAAAAACTCAAAATAAACCAAAATTAACTGGAGGAGAGTTCATTAAAGTAAAATTAAAATTAGTATAAAAATATCACATTAGGAATGAAAAGAGTGCATAGCCACAAGCACAGAAATGATTAAATCTTATAATTTACTTCATATGAGTCTATGAAAGTAAATTTAAGAAATGGTGAAATGAATGATGTTATCACAGCAAAAAGTTCACTGACTTGTTAAGAACTACAAAACTTTACAAATTATTAGATAAGTTAATGCTAACTTACAAAGGATGATTTCATAGCTGAGCTCTACTTAATCTTTGAAAAAGAAATTCTACTTAATTATCCACAGAAAATTTATTTATATAGATTGGAAAATTTTATATCAAAACCTAGCATGTATCATTAAAATGAGAAATCATAAATCATCATATATATATATATATATATATATATATCTCAAATATACATATATTTGTTATAACATATATATATATATATATGAAATTACTACCCAATTAAATGACATAAAGTGACACAACACTCATAATCTATTTTTTTAATGTAGTGATAGTGTCTGTCAGAAACATGAAAATATGGGATATCATCAAATTGATGGCTAAAAAATAATAAAGATCCAATAAAAGATGCTTAAGGGTCACTTGTCAAAGTCCAGGAATCAAACTTAATATCAATTTTAAGTGGAATAGGACAGAAGAAACATACTAGAATTAAAAACATTGGATTTAGGCTACTAATTCAGCCATAATCGTTCATTAAATGAACTCCAAATTTTGGTGGCTTCCAACAACCACCTTTATTTTCCCACTGTAATAGCTAACTTTGCTAGATTATAATATTTGTCAACAGTAGTCTAGGTTGCTGTGAAGATATTTGTAGATGTGATTAACCTTTATGATCAGTAGATTTTATGCACAGCAGATGACTCTCCATAATATAGAAAGACCTCATTCAATTACTTGAAGACTTTAAGAGCAAAGACTGAGGTTTCCCAAAGGAATACAGACTCACAACCACAAAAGAAAGCTTGTTTGAGTTTCTACACTCCTAGTCTGTCCATTTTTGTCTTTCTCTATCTCTACCTCTCTCATACACCCCCCCTCACACACAGTCTGCCACTTGTGATGATTTGCTGTAATTTTTTAACTTTATGATATTGTGGAAGTCATACGCATCCCACATAAACTTTCCCTGAAATTTTGATCTTCTCCTGGTTTAGTGATTTATGCTACCAAGTTCTCTCATGAGGAAGTGGCAGGGAGTCACAGCTACCAGCCATTCATGTTACCATGAGGAGAAAAAATAATTTTCTACAATATGCTGTGTTTCTAAGCTATGATGTTTGCTAGGGCAGGTGTATTCAATGCATTTGGAATTATGATACTTTTAATTTTTATGGGTTTATAGGACAAAATTTATTGTGATTTATTGTAAGTCAAGAATTACCTATATATAAGCATATACAGATATATATATATCTATATATGCTTATATACATACACACACACACACACATATATATATATCCATCCCTTTGGTTCTATTTCTCTCAAGAATCCTACCCTATACATCTGCCCATAGATATGAGAATTAATTACAGTTTAGTATGCCTTGGTTGATGTCAGCCTAGTGGTTCTGTACTGAAGTCCGGCTGGGCTGCCCAAGTCCGGCTTGGCAAAATAACCAAGAGGTGACTAGCAACTTAAAAGTTGAAACAGGAACTACTTTATTGCGACTGAATTCAGCGTGAACTGAGTGAACTCAAAGTAGCAGGCACCCGAGATAGCAGGAGTCGCTTATTGCCAGACAGCAGAGGTATATATACATAACTGAATACACAGCTTGTTTCAATTTAGCATCATCCAGTTACAGCAATCAGTCATTAAGGAATCCTCATCATCTTAATAATTATACACATCTTAACTTAATTAACATCATTAGATACAGCAGTCAGTCATTAAGGAATCTCCATCATCTTAATGGCTTGCTGCCATTACTTCTCAAACCACTCCTTCTGGCAAAGTGCCAGGCACCATCTTGACTTGGTTGTGGCTCTCAACAGTTCTGCCTCACACTGAGGACTGAGTTCAAGTCTGTAACACTTGCATGTACCCTAACCTCAGTTTGAAGGGACAGTGGATTCTTGTTTATACATGAACAAGAGGACCAGGTAAACCAGTATGCAATCCTATTTAAAGTTCCTGCTGGAATTGCATCTAATCCCATCCCTTGCCTAAGACACATCTCTTGACCAAGACATCAGAGGGACAGGATAGCACACATAATCCTATGGTAGAAAATAGGATATATATTGAAATAAAAACTACACATTACAATGCCAAGTTTCAATATGAATATTGGAAAAATTAGTGAAAGCAAGAATTCACCTATTATTGTAATTTTTAGAATTTTGGTGGGAATTTTGTTACATAAAATAAAATATAAAATAAATTTTTATTTTAAAAATTTTATAAAATGAAAGATAAAATCATCAATATTTTCAAGTAAATTAATTAGATTTGGGAAATCCATTTTTTGTCAAATTACTTTAAATGCTAACATTATTAACATATGAGAAGATGACTATTATACAGATAATAATACATACATTGTCATTTTCTGTGTTAAAAATGGTCAGGTCATAATAAACACACTATAAAATTACAAAAATTCCTAAAGTATTTGTAGCTAAATGTAATATCAAAGGTACTGGATTATTTTTTAAAAGTGATGAATCTTATAGAAAGTTTTAACAGAGTCTTGAACAAATAAAAATCTATGCCATACTTTTGGAAGGAAAGATTTTAAATTTTATCCTTGCTGCTTTTTTGACAATGTGGGGAATAGGATATTAGTGTTAATGTCAATTATTCATTTCCTATTGAATCTTTTTAGCAATTTCTTAAAGAAAAGTGAGCATAAATAAGAATTCTACAGTTTGTAAGAATGAAAATTGATAAATTTACAATGGAGAAAAGTAAGATCTAAAAATGTGTATAGTATATCATGACAGACTTTGGGACAATTTTTGTTTTATAAAAATATATGCATTTACAAAACTAGTCATATCATATGTGAAATTAATGATAGAAGATGTATAATAAGATAGGGTTTTGATTGCTTTGACTTCTTTGATGGTGGAAGGAAGGTAAGAGTCAGGTCAGGACAATAGCAACAAAGCCCCTGGATTCCTCCTTACAGGAGATCATTCTTGGCCCATTCAGCTCCTTGTTTGTAAGACAGAAAGCAAGGCGAAGGTGAGACAATACAAAAGGCAGATAGGAACACACATTTTGGAGTTTATTCCAGTCTTCCTATGCAAAGATGAGGTTAAACAAAACTTCTTCCCATCCTCACTTCAGTACCTTTACTAAATGTAGAGAAGAAAATGGACAGAAATAAATTTTCTCTGCTAAGAATCTCTTCCACGACTCTTTCCTCAATTCACTTATTGCCACATCAAACAAGCTCCATCGACCCTAAATTAGTCTCTCGCATCCTAACAATGTAAACCAACGGCTGACAAAGCCCTGATGAAGAGGTAAGAGGGACAGAAGACCTATAAAGGAAGCATGGCTTCTGTCCTGTGATAGAGTAACCATGATCACGTGGTTGTGGGAGCCACCAGGGAGGCTTTTGAGAGTACACAGTTACAGAAGCCAGAATGAGGGATGCATAACTCAGTTTGAGGAGGTCAGTGAGATTTCCCCAGAGTGGGTCAAAGCTAAGATCTAAATGGCAAAGAGATGCACTTTATGGGTATTTTGACATCACTCTGCAAATCTTTCACAAACAAGTATCACACCTGAAAATGTTTCCCTTTTGTTCTAGAATAAGGAAAGGAGAAAAAAAAAAAACAAACACATTGACGTCAAACCATAAAAAAAAAAATGCTATTACAAAGGAGATTGAAGTGAAATCAGGATTCTTTTTTTTTTTTTAAAAAGAGAGAGTGAGAGAGGAGAGAGAGAGAATTTTTTTTTTAATATTTATTTTTTAGTTTTTGGCGGACACAACATCTTTGTATGTGGTGCTGAGGATCGAACCCGGGCCAAACGCATGCCAGGTGAGCGCGCTACCGCTTGAGCCACATCCCCAGCCCCAAAATCAGGATTCTTATTGCAGGGATGACAAAAACTTTTCAAAGCTTTTGCCTTTTCCTTATTATCAAAATCAAGTAAATGTGTATTGCAAAAGCAAGAGAAGAAAATTGGAATTATGAATTCATTTACTGAGATGAAAGGTACTCAAATGGATATAATTCCCAGTATAAAGTAGAAATAAAAAGGTACTATAATTAATGGTTAAAATTACAATAGCCAACATTAAAATACTTTCAGGTGTATTAATTATTTAGAAACCTAAAAAAACTCCATGAGGTATATTTAGTTAGGATAATAAAAAAGCAATAGTAGATTTTAAATCTGGGTTAAAATTTTAAGAGACAATTAATATAATGGAAATATAAGTTAGTAATGTTAAGTTCAAATTCAGAGTTTCCTCTAAGCAGAAGTATAAAACAAAGAAGAAATATAACATAATAAGTAATTATAAGTATACCATATAGAATACAACATAGGACAGAAAGAAAAGGCCAAATGGTACTACCAATGGTACAACCACAAATTTTCCAGAAGAAAACTTTAGTGCCTCAATTTGGAGATGAAAGGATTTATTAATATATGAGGAAATAGTCTAAATTTATATAAGAGATACATAAATTTTTGAAATTCAGGAATAGACTCAAACAAGAATCTAATTAAAACAGCATTCTTACTAATTAGCAATATGGAAAAGTTATTATAATGCATTAGCTTCTTAGTTGTGAGTAGCATACAGAGGCTGAGGTCAATTTGTTTCATACTGAATTTAATTAAGGCTGCTATAAATAGGATTACCAGCAGCACTATTGACCTCAAACACACTATTTTCTCTGCCCTCTGTTTCTTACTCAGTTATAAATTCCAGAGGTACCAATTGGTCTTACTTCAGACTAATCAAGATATAGAATGAGGCCAGTCTATTCATTATGACAAAAGGAATGGAGTTTAGAGCTACCTGCTGGTTTTTTTTGCTGTGTTTATCTGTAATTACCAGAACAACAGACAGGAAAATAAGCAATCTTCATCCCTAGTGAAAACATTCCCTGGCCCACTCACTCTACATACAAACACATTCTAACCTAAAGTGGCACAGTCAGTCTCTCCTGTTTGGAATTTGTTAAACTTGATTTGAGTCACAGGTAAATTTGGTTAGGTCACATGATCAGTGTCAGAGATTAGCTGCCACCTTGAATACTTTGCCTGGCCTAATGTAAGGCTAAGTGGGCATCAGGAGAAGCAGATGGCTCTGCATCAGTTAGAGCCATGAGCAGGGTTGGTTGGTCAGTGCCTGTGTTTTCCAACAAATGAAAAGGGTCCTTTTTCATCTGCTGCCTCTGAGAAGGCAGAAGTATACCGTTGCCTGGCAACAGGCACCAACAGGGTCAGGTTTCCAGTTGCTGTTTCTGCTTAAGTCAGGTAGATGATATGATTGTTTCGCCACAATGCATTGTTCACATGGTACTGGATCTAGCTGGCAAGAGGAACATGAATAGGTCCCTGTCCCTTGCATTTCCTGGGAAATAGCATGCTCCTTCTCCAGATAGGAGAGTTATTGTTCTACCTCACTTCACCCAAATGGTGCCATCCATCTCAGTAGCTATAATTTCACTCTGTCTCCAGTCATCTCTATTCACAATGGGAACTTTCGTCTTATGAATCAGATAGAGTGGCGTAAGTTATTTTTCTTAAATTTACAGATGCCTAGAAGATAGCATACGTGTAAACATGGAAGAGAGTGAACTCAACCAAGTCATCATTGTCTTTATTTTTTCTTCGATTTTATTGGTGCATTATGATTATGTGTGAGAGTGGGACTCTTTATGCCACATTTATAATGCCCATAAATTATACATTTCCCTAGCACCTTACCCCTTTCCTTCCCTTCCTACCTCACCCTAATCCACTTGCTTTATGCTACTGATCTCTCTTTTATTATTATTATTATTTCAACTAGTAAAGTATAATTATGCATATAAGTGGGATTCATTGTGATACACACACACACACACACACACACACACACACACACACACACACATACACACACAAATGGACATAGCATAATTCGATGGATTTCATTCCCCAGGATTCCATTTCCTCACTCTCTATCCCCTTCCTGTACCCTATTGGTTTCCTTCTAATTTTTGTAAGATTTCTCTTTTTGTTCCCCCTCTCTTTTCTTTTTCTCTCTAGCTTCCACTTATGAGAGAAAATAATAGTCTCTTTACTTTCTGACTCTGGCTTATTTCACTTAATAAGATGTTTTCCAGGTCTTTTTGATGTAGATCAACACAACTAGAGATTCCAGATTTTACTTTTAATCTTCTAAATTTCTTTTCATCTGAGCTGCCATGTAGGTGGTGTACCTACTGGACTGACCTGAGGGTGAGATTAAAGGACAGTAGAAAGTATCAGGCACAGAAATAGAGAGAATTAAACACTAAATTCTCAAAATATTCTCAGGACGCCCTGACCCGATTACTCATCGTCATTATTATTCAGAAAATAGCCAAGAGGAGATGTCCTTTTTGTGAGACAGTAACATTCAGTGGCTAAATTGCTTTATTAGAATCTGTATGTCTAAAGGATATGAAAAAGTCAACCAGAGTCAGAAGTCATTTTGAATCTGTTTTAGAGGCATTTCTTTATTTCTAAAGGAGACCAAATGCCTGAGACCGTAGGGCATGTGTAATGTCTATCAAACACCTTGATGATTGTGCCATTGTTGTGTTGACTTTTTAAAAATTTGTAGTACTGGAGATCAAATCCAGAGTCTCACACATGCTACACCCCCAGCCCCTTTTATATTTTATGTTGAGACAGGGTCTTTTTAAATTGCCCAAGTTGGAATAGGACTTACACTCCTCCTGCCCCAGCTTCCCGAGTAGCTGGACTACACCTATGTGCCATAGTGTCCAGCTCTGGGTAGACTTTCAGATAAGTTGTGCCTCATTTTGAGTCTTACATAAAATCTAGAAATTGGACTATTTGAAAGAGTTTAGTTCCAATAGTTACATTGTTGGGAGAGATAAATGACAAGACAAGAAGAGCAAAACCATTAATTGGAAATTGTTGACAACACTAAATCTCCCATAGTAGACCCCAAAGAGTGTATACTCTAATCAATTTTTCAGGAGCAGGTGAGAAAACCACCCTATGCAGAGTTGCTATCTTACTATTAGACTGATAGTCCAAGTTTTTGCAAAAGTCACAAGACTGTCACAAGCACAGTCCTTTAACTATGCACATACAACAAGGGAAATGTGCAGCTGCATCCTGATGATGGGCTCAGGAAACCATTGTAGCTGGATGAGCAGCACGGGCTTGATCAGCAGGTCAGTTACTGTTGTTCTCAACGGAGTTTCCACAAGATAGACCTAAATGCTCAATCTAAGGCCATGATTTATGACTCTTTAGAAGAGTATTTTAAACTGCCAGTCTGTAGACTTCCAAATGACAGCTCAGATGTCTATGCCATTGACCACTAGGTGGCGCTATTCTACCAATAATGATTTTCCCCTAATTTCAGCAACAATTACATCTTTACAGCTGAGATTCTCTTTGTCCTGCTTGGATTCTGTGTTGTTTCTGATGGACTAGTCTGAAGAGAGCAGAGATAGCCCCTTTCTATCCTTGGATGTAACATTCCTTGGATTGGGAGCATGGCCTCTTACACAGAATGGATGGGAAGAGCAAGCATGTAAACAAGAGTAACAATAGCACCCCTAGCAATAAGCATCCATAGGTGTTTTCAATATGTCCCCAATTCCCACCAGAAGAACACTGAATTCTCTCCATCTCTGAAAAATCTCTGTTGACAGAATTTGGGGCCTTTTTCCCTAAAGGTTGAACACTGACTAAATTGTAGCTGGAGTAAATTTTGTTTCCACACTTCAAAATAAGTGAATCCCCTAATTTCAGTGAATCCCCTAATTTCAGTTACAATACAACCTGCTATATGTGTCACATTTATTGGGCCCCTGCATGTATCTACATGGGACTTTTGGGGATAAGGGAGCCAATGTAGAGCACATGCTGCATCCTCTGTCATTAGAAATGAAACTCTTTATCTGGGTACTGTGGGCCATGCCTGTAATCCCAGCAGCTCAGGAGGCTGAGGCAGAAAGATCATGAGTTCAAAGACAGCCTCAGCAAAAGTGAGGCACTATGCAACTCAGTGAAACCCTGTCTTAAATAAAATACAAAAAAGGGCTAGGGATGTGGCTCCATGGTTGAGTGTCCCTGAGTTCAATCCCTAATAGCAATCCCTAATAGAAACTTTTTGTCTCTGTGCCACTGTCCATAAAACTTTAATGGACTAATCCAAACAGGGCAAAATAAAATATCAAATGCAACGGTTTGGGTGATAATAAAGGAGCGCTGACAGAGGTATTGCTTTCTTTTGGAAGATGCATGATACAGAAAGAAATCCTGCAACCCTAAAATAAATATTTTGCCAAGACAGGGTAGGAATGAAGTCTTGCTACTCTCTTTCTTGATGTGAATCTGAGTGTTGGAGCTAGCACTGAAACACGTTCACCTGACTGATTTCTTGGCTGTTATTCATTGTCTTTAGGAAGAGAAGAAACAAATGTTATTATCACGCAGAGCAGAAAGGCCTGCAGCCCCAGATGAATGGCAAGGCAGTTATGGTTGCTGAGCTCTGAAGTCCCCAAAGATGGACATAAAAATTTCAGCAATGTGGTGCTGGGGCTGCAGTGCAGTGGTGGAGTACGTGCCTGCATGTTCAAGGCTCTGGATTCTCTCTCCAGCACCACAGACATATATGTACAAAGTCAACAAGGACAAACATGTCATGCAGCATAGGCTTTGACTGAGCAAAACACATTGGAAGTTCAACTCTTTGCTCATTGTGGAGATAACCGTGAGAAATGACGTAGGTAAAGAGCATTCAGCATCTTGAGTTCTTGTAAACTCAGCAACACATACAGCACCTGAGAGACACACACAGCTCTGCCCCAAGAGTAGCCCTTAATGTTTTACACATAACTGCTGGGGACAATGTCATTGAGCTTCCTGCCAGTACAAGAGCTCCTGACCTACAGTTTCCAGGAGCGTGTCCTTAGTTTTCTGTGAATTCACTCCAAGAAGTCACCTCAAAAAAGTCCAAAACATTTTGTTTCCAAGTATGTTCTAGGATTTCCTAACATTCTCCTCAAAATCTTTCTGGCTCAAGGTCACTTCCTGGTTGTAAATCTACTCCCATCTCTTTGAGTGTTCATTGTAATAGCACACAATTTTATTACTATATGTTGCTAAGAATCTCTAAAATAAAGTTGCATTAGTCAGACTTTGTTGCAGAACAAGTTACTCTAAAGCTTATGGGGTTTACCAACAGGTAAGTTAATACCTGAATTCAGGATTTGGGGACATACTATGCTGGCTTACTGTGCCTCAGGCTCAGTTAATGTCAAGTTAGGATGTCAACTGAGGCTGGTGCCGTTTAAAGACTTTGCTGGGACTGTAGAACCCACCTCCTAAATGGCTCACTCTCTGAGTTGTTGGTAAGAAAACTAGTTCCTTGATGGCTGGAAGGGTTTAGGACCTCGCTTTATGAACTGCTCACCAGAGCTGTCTTGTGCCCATGGCTTACTTATCTGAGCACAATTGATCCAAGAATTAGAGGTTAACCTAGCATCAGAAGTTACCCACCATCAATTCTGGCTTAGGACTTTTGTTAGAAGATAGTCACCAATGTCATTCCACTTTAAAGGTGAGTGTGAGTTAACATCCATGTCTTAAAAAGAGGAATGTCAAAGAATTGGTGGTCTGTATAAACGCACAGGTATGAGTTTGCCTTGATTTCCTTCAAAAATCTATTCCTAAATATTGATATATGTTTGTTTTTAAAATTTATATAATAACGCAATAACAATGTTCTTATCCAACATGCATTGGTCTTAGTCTGAAAATAATTTATTGAGTTTCAATTTGCTTGACCTATTTGAAGACTTCTGAAGAAGAAAATTGCTTCCTGAAAAAGTCTTCTTTTAGGGGGGATTACCAGGGATTGAACTCACAGACACTTGACCACTGAGTCACATCCTCAGCCCTATTTTGCATTTTATTTAGAGACAGGTTCTCACTGAGTTGCTTAGAGCCTTGCTTTTGCTAAAGCTGGCTTTGCACTTATGATCCTCCTGCCTCACAACCCCAAGCTGCTGGAATTGCAGGCATGGGTCACTGCTCCCAGCCTAAAAAAGTTTTCACATAATTAAGGGAACTTCAGACAAATATGCATGAACAAAGTTGCAAAATACTACATTAGGAAAATACAGATATAAATATAAAATATTTTCATTAGGAATCATTAATACTTTTAAATGAAATTTTGAATGTGTGTGGAGAGCAATTTTTCTTCTGTCTTGCTGAGAATGAAATTTATACAGGCAGAATCTAATCACCAAACAACTTTAGAGTATTTATTATTCCTGTTCAAATATTAGGAATTGGGCAAAATGAGTAGCTTACATTATATAAGAAATTTTTTATTATCACTAACAAACATGAATATCTTTAATCATTATTTCTCTATTGCTGCCTCTAAAATATTAAATCATTCCCTATTTATTTTGCTACCTGCTTCTAAACATATGCTCAGATGTATTCTGCAGTGAAATATTCTGTGAAGTAATTTATTTAATCTCAGTTAAACTATATCATTTGTTTTGCTCTGAGTCACATCAAATAGCAGAATCTACAATACCTCAAAATTAGATAACATATCTCAAGATCACCCAATTTGAATTTTGACCTGTCTTTGGAATTCTACATTATACTTGTTCAATTTATTTTCAAAAACAAAAGGATGTCTAATGATATGCCACAAGAGAGGTAAGCATTGTGTGCTATTTTACTCAGTAAGCTGGTATACCTGACCTTATTGCCCTGTGGCAGTTTACAGAACTACCACATAAATAAGCTTAGAGCAAGTTTCAATTGATGTTGTTTGGTTAGTATCTTGAACTCAGAAATTGACCTTAAATGAGGAAATAAAAATGATAGGAGGCATGCACACTAAAAATAGCATTGCAAATTTTCAATTGACATACCTTTTATTCTAACTGCTACAGGCCTTTTCAGTTTTCCATTTAACCCAAATAATTATATGCAAGCAAAAAAATTATTTTGCTATATCAAAACCAGGTGTGATTAACTTGTCTCACAAAATATATTTTTTAATATTTGGCAATTAAGCCATTATCAATGCATTGTGAATGTTTCAAGTAGTAATCTGATGTAGGATTGATTTAGTTTATGTTTTTTAAGACAGTCATTCCCAACAATTAGATTCTAATGTGTTTGCTTAATCGTGATATCATATAACACATGAAATCAATTATAATAATTAACTGTATTTTCTTTAAATCCTAAATCCATCCATCTATCTCTCTCTATATATATCTGCACTATGATTTGTATTTTTGAATATTGCACCCTCTCTTTATATTAATTCAAAACTTTATACAGTTCATGTAAAAAATTCTCACCGAAAATTTCTGTGACTGTTCATGTTTAGGAGTATAGTAAATTTGTAGTCAGCAATTTTTATTGACATGTTTTCAATTTACCTCCAATAATTCTACATTTAATAACAACAAACAAAAAGAAATAATTTTGTTAAGAATTTCTGGACATGAATTTTATAAGGAAATATTTCTTGGATAAAAAGTAGAAAGATATCCTGTGTTCATGCCTTGGAATGTCAACACTTAAAATGCCCATAGTACCTAACATGATCTACAGATTCAATGCCAAAAACATTCTTCACAGAATTAGAAAGAAATCCCTAGAATTTGTGTGAAATTACCAAAAAAACTTGAAAAGTCTAAGCCATTTTGATCAGAATAATCCAAGAAAGAGCCACTACAATGTCACTACAAAACATGTTACGGCCAGGTGTGATGGCACATGCCTGTAATCCCATTAGCTGGGGAAGCTGAGACAGTAGGATCTCAAGTTCAAAGCCAGCCTTAGCAAAAGTGAAGTGCTATGCAAATCAGTTAGATCCTGTCTCTAAATAAAATTAAAAAATAGGCCTGAGGATGTGGCTCATATGCCCCTAAGCAATACAATCCCCAGTACCAAATTAAAAACAAAACAAAAACACATTATAGGGGAGGCTGAGGCAGGAGGATCATGAGTTCAAAGGCAGCCTCAGCAACTTCATGAGGCACTAAGCAAAGACACTGTCACTAATTAAAATATAAAAAAGGGCTGGAGATATTGCTCTGTTGTTCAGCACCCCTGTTTTTTTTTTTAACTTGGTATTAACACACACACACACACACACACACACACACACACACACACACACTACAAAGTGGTAGTACTCCCTTCAATCAGAATTGCAATAGAGATCCTGGAAGTAAGTCTACACATGTCCAGCCAATTGAATTTTGACAAAAGTGCTAAGAATACACATCAGAGAAAGAACAGTATTCAATAGATAGAGGGCTGGGGATGTGGTTCAAGCGGTAACACACTCACCTGGCATGCGTGGGGTGCTGGGTTCGATCCTCAGCACCACATAAAATAAAGATGTTGTGTCCATTGAAAACTGAAAAATAAATATTAAAAAATCTCTCTCTTCTCTCTCTCTTTAAAAATAAATAAACAAATAAATAAATAAATAGAGCTTAGAATACTGAATATCCACATGCTGAAGAATGAAACTAGGCCCTATCTTTCATTGTTTACAAAAGTGAACTTAAAGCACAGGAAATTTAAATGTCAGACCTCAAACTATGAAACTACTGGAAGAAACCACAAATGAAATGTTTTAGGGCATTGGGTTGGGCAAGGATATTTTGGACAGGACAACAGAAACAATGAAATAAAAGCAAAGTTAGACAAACATAATTTCATCAGACTAAAAAGCTTCTGCAGAGCAAAGAATCTAGAGTGAACAGAGGATCTGTAGAGGGTGAGAAAATATTTTCAAATTATACATCTGACAAGGGGTCAATATGTAGAATATAAGAGGAACTTCACAACTCAATATAAAAAATGCAAATAACCCCATTAAAAAAAATGAGAATGTAGTACTAAATACACATTTCCCAAAGGAGACATGCAAATGGCCAATAGGTACATGAAAGATGATAAACATTATTAATCATTAGGGAAATGCAAATTAGCAGCACATTGATTCATTATTCCACATGAGTAAAAATGAACATTTTCCAAAATGTCTAATAATAACCAATTCTGGAGAGGATGTGGAGAAAAGCAAACCCCCGTACATGGCTGATGGTGACGAAATTAGGACAGCCATTTTGGAAAAAGGTATGAAAGTGCCTCAAAAAATTGAAAATGGAAATACTATAAGATTCAAAGGAAACAAAATCTGTATATCAAATAGACATCCACACTCTAATGCTCATTGCAACACAGTTCATAGTAGCCAAGACATGAAAACAACCTAAGTGCCTATCAACTACAGAGTGGACAAAGGCAATATGGTTGTGTATTCATTGTGGAAAACATGGTTACCAGAGTTGCAGGAGAACAAAGGTAAGGAAGGGGTGGGGAAAGTGTGCTCATTGGGTATTAAGATGCAGTTAGTTAGGGCAAGAAATTTGGGAGTGCTATTGCACAGTAGTGACTGTAGATGACAATAATATACTGTATTTTTCAAAAAAGTAGCAGAAAGTATTTTGAAAATTTTCAGCCTAAAGAGATCACAAATGTTTTAGGATGTAGATGTGTTTAATCTGACTTTAATATCACACAATATATATTTGCATCAAAAAATATCACATTACCTGCAATGAATATGAATAATTTTAATATTTTGTATAGAATTAAGAATAAATTTAACTTAATAAAAACAGAGCTTCAGGGAATAATAAAAATATGTATTATGCTACAAAGAAATTATAAATATTAAAAGATTAAGATACAAATTTCACTCTCAAAGTAATTATTTCTTTGTGTTAATTGTGATAGGAAAATATAAAGAAAGATGTAATTCTTTTCTGTTTTGAAGCTACAGACTGCATTGTACTTCATATGATACGGGACCTTTGATGAAGCTATACCCCTGGTGAAATTTACCCTGTCGTGGCTGCTCTATTTTGAAAGGAAACAGCTGTTTTTCTAATGTTCCTGTGGTTTTATGAACACAATGTTTCCTTTATGAGACAAAGTGGATTCAAATGAGCTCCCTCAACTCCCTCCAGGAAGAAATTTCTAGAATGTTTTGTAACTTAGTATTGCTTGATAAATGTTAGATTGCAGATTATCATAGGTGGAGTGCCTAGGGCTCCTTAAATGATGCCATTTGCTTGTTTATTTTCTTCTCAGGCTAGGGAATTGCTTTATGAACCCTGAGTCATAAAGGAGAGCAACTGAGTGGGAAGAAAGACATTTGGTATAATACTTCATTGACTGAAAAGGAAATTGGATTTTACCTATTGCAAAAGAGGTCACAAATTTTATTGTTGCATGGGAAAAAGTGTATCTATTTAGTAAGATGTGAGCCTAAAATAAAGAGTACTTCAAACCTATGCCTCCAGCAAATGGGCAATAATTTCTATTTTTCATAGGATTTTCACATTTGGTAACCTTAAACTTTTATTATAACTTTGATTGATTGTTTTCTGTATTTGTTTTCAGCCTTGCTATATGGATAAAGTACACTTGTTTAAACACAGAAATCCTTCAGTTATTTATATTTGACATAAATTTCTGCAGGTGATTTATAAGGCAGCTGAAATGTATTAAGCCAATGTGGAAGAAAGTAGTTAAATATATGTGTATAGAGCTTATGCTAGCAAGAATTCCAATTTAGTCTTGGTCCTCTTTGCTTTAAAGAAATCATTGTTTATATTTTAGAAGACTGCATGCAAAATAGGAAAAAAGAAAATGAATTAAATTTAGAATTAAGTAATATATTAGGCAGTAGGCATTTAAAATCCACATACCAGAATACAATGAAATAATGCTACCTGGATATCAAACATGATATTCAATAGGTGTAGATATCTTTTTACAAACAAACTGTCATTTTCTTTAAAAATATATACATATATGTGTGTATATATATATATATATATATATATATTATAAGCCTTTATAATTTATTCTGTTTCTAACTTTACAGTGAAATAAGTAGGCAAAAAATTTAACAGGAAGATGGGATGATGGGATAAAGGGGATAAAAAGGAGATGTATGTTCAAAATTCAATAAAAGGTCATGTATGTTTAATGACTAACAATGTATAGTTATTTATAACTTTATGAAAAATTATAACAAATATTAAATTTCTTCTCATTCAAGAGAATGCGTGTAAGAGAAATGATTAAGAAAATAAACTAGTGTTTTGAACTGTAATCTTACTAGTTTGGGTGTTTTTCATAGTGAACTTTAGATGTTCGATCATATAACATTGTTCATTCAGTGGAGGTCTATGGTGTATTAATGTACTTTACGCATTGCATTATACAATGTTAATCATCTCCTGAATTCTCTAAAATTGAAGGTTGCCTCTATTGTGTTTTTCACGTTATGCTTTGTTATGTTTTGGATCTGGAATGCCACCCTCAAAACTTATTGTTTGAAAACATGATCCCCAATGCTGCAAGGTTCAGAGTTGGGGCTTTTAGGCAATGGGTAGAACTCTGACCTCACCAATGGAGTAATCTATTTGCTCAATCATTTCCACAGATAGTTGAATGGATTACTAGATGGTAATTGTAGGCAGTCAGGTCTAGCTGAAGGATGTAGGTCACTGAGGACATGGCCTTTAGAAACATATCTGTCCCTACCAGCTCCTTCTCTTTCCCTCACTCGCTCTCTGTTTCTGGCTTCCATGGAACAGCACTTCTTCACCACATCCTTCCACCATGATGTTCTGCCTCACCCCAGGTTCAGAACAATGGAGTAGGTTGACCATAGACTGAGAACGCTCAAAGCAAGAGCCTCAGATAAATAATAAACACATTAGTTCTTGCCATGTATTTGCTCACAATGATGCAAAGCTGACTAGCACATATTTTTAACCCATGGATTTTGAATGATTTGAGTAATTATTTATTTTAATGACTACATTAATATTTGAAGGGCCTCACAAGTCTAGGAAGTCAAATGGATATGTTCTCTTCTTTTGATACTCCTTTTCAATCCTATTTCAGTGTATACATTATCCCCCAAATCTGGAAACTTGTGGAAGAGAGTTTGCCTAACATCTGCTTCTATCAGAATCCATCCTTCAGCTTGATTGTCTACACTCCTGTGAATTCAAATTGTTCTCTGCTGCCAAATTCACTGTCCTGGTCCCTGGCAAATCCCTTCTGTCTTCACCTCCAATACCTCAAAAGGTGTCTTCCAAACAGACGCACAACTGCATAATTATTAAATGTGACAGGTTTTAGTGAAAGTTTGTGTTTACATAATGGTGATTTTGCACAGCTTAGAAAAAAATGTGATATGGAATCTGCATTCCTATCTGAGAATTGCACCTGTTGCTCCTCGGCATAGGGAATTTCTCCTGAGGGGAAGGGGAATGTTCAATTCCTGACATGAACTTTTCAGTTCCTCACTCTCTATCCCAACCTTCTTTCTATAAATTCCTCTTCCCTCAAATTCTGTGTCCTGAAACTGGTTTATTCAAAGTCCACGTTTGGAAGCTCCAAATTCTTATTCGTATCTGTGCTTAAAGCTACTCACCTTATAATACATGAAGAAGTCTGGTTTTACTGAAATACATTATCTTAATAAGAGTAATGTCGCCTTCCTACATATACCAAGTAAAGCAATATTTTTTCTGCTCCACAGATTTATGAATTCATAATTCAATATATTTAAAATATAAATATTAAAGTTGACATGCATAAGGCTTTTGGGTAAAGATGAAACATAAAATATTCAAAAATCTCCTTTTGTAGATATTCATAAAAATATCAATAACAATACCTATTAACTGACATTCACAACTATAATTTAAGGTAAAATAAAGTATTTATGTGTTACCTTAGCCAGTTACACCTTTTGTTTACATAAGCCATAGCATTATTTACGGTGATTTAAAATTGTGCAGATATTTTGCAATGAAATATTAAAGTTTCATAAAAAATAAAAATAAAATTTCATTAGATCTATCAATTCCATTTTCTGGAATATTTCCAAAAGAATTAAAATCAAAATCTCAAAGAGATGTTTGCATTCCAAAATTTATTGCAGTACTGCTCACAAAAGCTAAGACAGAGAAATACCTAAATGTCCATTGAAAGATAAATGATTAAATATATATATATATATACACACATAATATATGTATACATATTATGTGTGTGTGTGTATATATATATATATATATACACACACACATATAAGTAAAATATTAGTCTTTAAAGAAAAGGCTATCCTTCTATATTTGACAGCATGAATGAACCTGAAAGACATTATACTAACAAAAAAGCCAGTCTCAGAAGATAAATACTACGTGTTTCTACTTAAATGAGACAACTAACCAAAGTTGTAGAAACAGAGTAGAATGACAGTTAGCATGAGGGGAGGGAAATGAAGAGTTACTGACTGACAGTAATGCACAATGAAGAAGCCCTGGAGATCTGCTGTAAAATTCTCTTCCTACACATAATAATAACATGTTATGTAGTTAAGATATATCTCATGTTAACTCTCCTCATGATAATAAAATAAACACAGTACCCAAAGAGGAAACTAAGAAAATTATTGGGTCGTAGTACTGCTTGGAATCGTTGTAGCAGCAAATTATAATAATGATAATAAATACGTAATTGTGAAGAACACTTTCCAAAGTCAAGATAATTTTTAAAAAATTTTGTTTTAGCATACTTCAGCAGTATAATCAAATGTGCAAAGCATTTTACTAAATTTTAATAACCACTATTATTTTTTTTTCTCAGAGAAGAGCATAGAGCATATCAAATCCACTACAACTATGTGAAAATTTAGCCCCCCTCAAAATTCTCACGTTGAAATCTGATCTTCCTTATGATGGTATTCATAGCTGATTAGGAAGTGATAAGGTTGTGAAAGTGGAGCCCTCTTGAACGGAATCAGTGCCCATATAAGGAGAAACAGGAGGGTGCTCCCTTATACTTTCCACCATTGTGAAGACATTGAAAACAGCCAAAGACCACCTCCTACTTAAACCTAGTTTTCCCACACTTAGGTCATGGATTTCCAGTCTCCATAATGGTGAGAAATAAATTTCAATTGTTGACAAACCACCTAGTTATTATATTTTGTTATTCAACCCGGATGGACTAAGATAAGCACTAACAATTCCTATCAGATTACAATGGTTTTGAAAATACCACATAGAAAAATTTTACACAGTGATTTTTCTATTTAAAATATCTTAATTTTCTTCAACATTCTTTAAAGTCCTAAGAGAAAATATGCCACTAGGTTAAAGAGATGGAAACAATATGTGTGTATTTTTTATATGTAGAATTATTCCTATGAGAAGAAAAAAATCAATGTTACTATGATGTGTTCATAAAATTGAGAGATAAAAAATCTCTCCACTAATAGGTCTTGATATATAACCTCTGTTGTGTTACTGCGATAAAACTTTTATGAAATCTAATAGTGAATTTATAATCCCTGCATTAATTGATCTTTATTAGACTATAATGTTTTACAGATGCTGTAGTTTAAGTGTGGCAATGTTTCAACTTGAGAACTGTAATTAATATGACCCTTTGAATTCCCTAATGGAAAAGATGGTCCTGAAACACAAATGAAATGCTGTGACTAGCTTTATAATTAAAGAAGAAAACTTTATAACAATGAAATGCTAAAGAACTCTGGATAGAATAGCAATTACTACATAAAAAGAAGAAATTTTAATAGAGCAAGAGCAAATATGAAAACACGATTATTGAAGTTGTTGAATCTACCATATGACACTAGTTGAATTTGAATTGAAGTGAATGCAAGAATATTAAAAGCAGGAATATTTTTAAAAACAGATCATACAGTATCGAAAAACTATAAAAATAATTTCAGTTGAATAATAATATACCATGCCATATCTTTTAAAACTGGAATGAAGAGGCAGATCAAGATGGCAGTATAGAAGCTGGAAGAGTTTCAAGATTGTCTGCAGCTTGGAATCAAAATGGATGAAGAACAAATACTCAGCAAGGTAGGTGCCCAAGGGAATAAACTGGAGTTCAGTATTGAACATCAGAGACTTGGAGAGACTCAACAGAATCTGGTGATTAAAAGAGAAACTGAGAAGATGTTTATCAGCACTGAGCCTCAGCGGGCAGCATGGGGTGTGACTATGGAGGGTGGACAAAAAGGTAAAGGCAACTTGGGGCCTGACCCCACATGATGAAGATTAGGGCCTATTTTTTCTTCTATTAGTCACAGAGTCTCTGGTTTGATTCCTGGGTTTTTGATCCATTTTGAGTTAAGTTTTGTGCATGGTGAGAGATAGGATTCAATTTCATTCTGTTGCATATGGATTTCCAGTTCTCCCAGCACCATTTGTTGAAGAGGTTCCTTAATAAGACACCTATAGCACAAGAATTAAAACCAAGAATCAACAAATGGGACAAATTCAAACTAAAAAGATTTTTCTTAGCAAGAGAAATAATGTGTGAGGTGAACAGGGAGCCTACATCCTGGGAACAACTTTTTACCCCTCACACATCAGATAGAGCTCTAATCTCTAGGGTATACAAACAACTCAAAAAGTTAAACAACAAAAAAACAACCCAATCAACAAATGGGCCAAGGACCAGAACAGACACTTCTCAGAAGAGGATATACAATCAATCAACAAATACACAAAAAAATGCTCACCATCTCTAGCAGTCAGAGAAATGCAAATTAAAACTACTCTAAGGTACCATCTCACTCCAGTCAGAATGGCAGCCATTATGAAGTCAAACAACAAGTGCTGGTGAGGATGAGGGGAAAAAAGTACACTCATATATTGCTGGTGGGACTGCAAATTGGTGCAGCCAATTTGGAAAGCAGAAGGGAGATTCCTTGGAAAACTGGGAATGGAACTACCATTTGACCCAGCTATTCCTCTTCTCAGTCTATACTCAAAAGACCTAAAAATGGCATACTACAGGGACACAGCCACATCAATGTTTATAGCAGCACAATTCACAATAGCTAGACTGTGAAGCCAACCTAGATGCCCTTCAATGGATGAATGGATAAAAAAAAAATGTGGCATTTATACACAATGGAATATTACTCAGCACTAAAAAATAACAAGATCATGGCATTTGCAGGAAAACGGATGGCATCAGAGCAGATCATGCTAAGTGAAGATAGCCAATCCCCAAAAAACAAATGCCGAATGTCTTCTCTGATATAAGGGGGGTGACTCAAAATGGGGTAGGGATAAAGAGCATGGAAAGAAAATTACCTCTAGATAGGAAATAGAGGTGGGAGGGAAAGGGAGGGAGAAGGGGAATTGCATGGAAGAGAGAAGGAGACCCCCATCGTTATACAGAATTCAGGTATGACAATGTGCGGAAAAAGAAAAAAAGAAGTGAGTCACATTAGATTGGGTAGAGAGAAGTGATGGGAGGGAAGGGGGAGGAAGGGGGCAAAGGAAGGGCAGCAGAATAAAATAGACATTATTATTGCTGTGGGTATATACGTGACTGCATGACCAATGTGATTCTGCAACCTGCACACTCAGAAAAATGAGAAATTATACCCCATCTGATTCAAATGTATGTTATGTCAAGATCATTCCCTTTTTAAAAAAAAAATTTAAAAACAATTTTTTTTTAAAAAAAAGGGAAAGAGAAACCTACAAGTGGGTTGCTGTGGCAAGGAGCCATCTTGTTGAGGTCATGCCTAAGCTTGTTGCCCTGGGAAACATAACTCCTACAATTTCCTTTCTTCTGAAGATTGCAGCAAATACTGCCATGCTGACCAGACCAGACACTACCTTATTGCATAGTGAGGCCCCAGTGAAAACTACTGAAGCAAGAGTTATGAAGAATGCATACAATGTGATATTCACCCTTGCCTGTTGGCCAATAGCACAAACACACTGCTGTCAGAGCTGGATGTCCTCCACCATCTAGGAGCATAGCTCTTCTTCCCATGCACCAGTGACTCTGGACACACACAGAGCTGCCAGCTGTTCAGGGATGGATCCGACTGGTCAGAGACAACCTGAATGCACTCCTTCTGCACTCTCTAGTACCCGGGGCCAACACCGAGCTATAAGAACCACCTTAGCCTTGCCGGAGGAAGACATGAGAGGACTTCATGAATGTTGTGAGCACTGTGTTTTTTTTTTTTAAACAGAATCCTGATCTACATGTGGAGAAAAATAGAGTTGCCTACCCCAGCACAGATCCTGCTAACTTGGTCTCCTCCTTTGGGTTCAGAGGGATTAAAACAAAGACTATGACACCAGGATAGACATTTTCCATGTCCCTGATATCTGGCAAATTAAAGAAAAAAATAGAAATCCATAAATAAGATTAAACATTGGTAGAATTCAGCAATAAAACTGGCCAGATTTTTTAGAATTCCATTTTACATTATTTCTTGGGTTTCTTTAATTTTTTTTTGTACCTTGAAATAAGTATACATTCATTGAAGAGTTGAAAATATAACAATGAGAATTCCTACATAGTCTCACTCAGGCATCCCTAAAAATCACATTCTACCTAGCTCTGCTGAAATCCTCAAAATTAGAAATTAACTCTGGTACACTATTAACTCTAATATAAACTCTTTACAGATTTCATTTCTCCAAGGACATCTCATCTACTTTTAATGGAGAAAGATGTTTAGAAATTGATATTTGCATGCGTTGGTTTTCCTCCTTGCACCTGAAATGTTGCCCCTCTTGAACTCTCCCCTTAGATTTGAAATGTAAGTATATACACTAATTCATGCATGTATGCAAATTTTTGTCTGTGGTGTGTGTTTATTTCTTGTGTGTAATTGTATGTCTGTGCATTGATGTGTGCATTTTTAAATATGAAGTCTTAATGATATCTCTGACTCTAACCCAGTGTGTGAAGGTTCATATTGGAAATTATTAAATTGGAGGTACAATTTATTAGATTTCATCTTAAAATATTTTCTGTATTTTCTTGATTGAGCTTTGGTAATTGTTACCTTTCAAGGAATCTTTCCATTAACTAATTAGTGTCAAGATTAAATCGGGGTAATTGGCATATATGGTATTTTAAACACTTTTCATCAACTACGTATTGTTTCTTTGTTGTGAGAAAATTTTTAAAAAATCTCTTTTAGTTATTTTGAACTATACCATACATTATTATCTTTATCTACAGACATCCTACTATGTAAAAGAACATCTGGGTTTTCCAATATAACTGTAACTTTGTACGCATTGACTGGTCCCCCTCCCCTATTTCTCCATTCTCCTCTACCTTTTCTATCTCTTGTAAACAGGATTCTACACTCTAATCTGCATAAATGAATTTCTGGCTTCCTCACATGAGTGAGTTCATGTGGTATATGTCTGTCTGTTTCTCACTTATCTCACTTAACATTCTCCAGTTCCTATGAATTATCATAAATGACAGACAAGGTTTCACCCTTTTTATGACTGAATACTATCCCATTAATTATATATACTACATCGTCTTCATCCATTCATCTCTTGATGGTCAATTTGACTGAATCTTTATTACAGATAGTGCTACAAAAACCATGGGGATGAGAATATCAATGACTTGATTTCCTTTTCACGTATGCACACTAGTGAGATTAATGGATATGGGACAGTTCTACTTTTATTTTTTTTGAGAAGGTTTCATACTGCTTTTTATATTGGTGGCATGAATTTCCATTCCTATCAAGAGTGTGTAAGAGTTGCCTTTTTTCTACACTCTCTCCAATGTTTATCCTTTCATTTCAACATTAAAACAACTTGTTTATTCATAATTCAATTCACATTTAAGTAAATATACTAATAAATAATTGCTGAGTTACTTATTCCTTGAGGCTGTATTTTGACCCTTTTAATAATTTCACTTTAATAGTATAAATGCTGATAATTTACGGATGGGGAGTAAATGATGTTGGACCACTATTTTTTGTTGAGCAGCAACTCGTGACCCGCCTCACCTGAGGGGTGTCTGTCATTGTCTCTCTGAGAAAGTCTGTCCTGATGATGTCCATGAACAACATCCTTAGAGCTATGGGTGGGAATTCAGGCTGAATCAGCCCACAAACTAAATTCATGTTTAAATAAGGTGGTTCCTCAAAAGGGAAAGTACATTTGAAACCTGGTTTTAAATTTTGCATTTGGTTCTGTGATTTAAAAGTGAGTGATTTGGCCTTTTTGACCCTCATTTTCAATGAAATTAAAATGTTGAATTAGATCCGCACTTCTCTTAAATGTCAATTAAATTCACTGGTGATAATATATAGAAGAGGGTGGAAATGATCTAAGAAGCATATGAGCACGGTGCCCAGGAGAGGCCTCTGACTGATTAAGATTCAGGTTCATTTCTAACTCACCAGGTATGTCTGTCCTGTCCAGGGGATGGCATATCTGTCTCAACTTATCTCCACTTGAAAATGGTGGAACCCACTTCACTGAATTAGCTGCAAGATTACCCTGTCATTGTTAGAACCAGAAATAGGAATCTATCTTGACCAGGATAGGCTTTTGGAGGCTCAGTTCTTTCAGACACTTTAGCTTAGCCCATCATACCATCCTATTTTTCTTTACATTGAAACTCAGTAATTTCACATTTCCATGGGGTATAGCATTACGATTCAGTGCATGTACACAATGTGAAAGCATCAAGCCAAAGTAATTAGCAAATCCATCTCCTCCAATGTTTATCATTTTGTTTTCCTGGGAAGCCTTCAACTTTCTTTTATAGTTCTTTGTATACTATATAACTGTTAGGAACCATAGTCTGTGGGGGATTAAACGTATTCCTTTTATCTAACTGCATTTTAGTACCCATTTTCCATATTTCTTCTAGATGTCCTCTTCTCATCCTTCCCCCCAATGACCATTGAGTGACAATACTTCTGTAAAATTATATATTTTTGCTTCTATATATTCGTGATAACATGCAATATTTGTCTTCCTGTGCTGGATTATTTAATTTAATTTATTGCCCTCCAGTTTCATCCATGTTTCTAAAAATGATTGGATTTTATTTCCTTTTTTATGATTGAGTGATATTCCACTGTGTATGTACAACACATTTTCATCATCCATTCTTCTTTTCATAGACACATCTATTGTGAACAGGGTCACATAAACATAAGAGTGAAGATATCTGTTTGACATACTGATTTTGTTTCTTTTGTATACTTAACAGTAATGTGATAGCTGAAACATACAGTAGTCCTGTTTCTAGTTTTCTGAGGAAACTATCATTTTTGTTGAGTTCTTTATATATTCTACTAACATCTCCTCAGATGCATTCTTTGCAAATGTACCACCACCACCATTCTGTAGGTTACCACTTCAGTCTGTTGATTGTTCCCTTCGCTGTGCAGAATCATTCACGTGATATAATCTCATTTGTCTGTTTTTGCTTTTGCTTCTTGTGCTTTTGGGGTCTTGTCTAAAAATTATCTGTCCTTTCTAATGTCCTGAAGGATTACATCCTACTGTTTTCTTAAGTAATTTCATCTCTCCTATTTTATTATAAGGTTTGAACCCATTTGGTTGTTATTTGTGGCTAGTGAGAGACAGGGATCTAATTTCATATGTCTGCATGTGGATATCTAATTTTCCAAGCACCTTTCATTTTAGAAACTCTTCTTTCTCCAGTGCATGTTTTTGGCACCTTTGTTGATGATCAGTTGGCTGTAGATGAGGGTTGACTGCTAGGCTTCAGTTCTACTCCATTCAGTTCTACTGACCTGAGTAGCTGTTTTTATGCTGATCCTAGAATGTTTTTATTATTATGGTCTTGCAGTACATTTTGAAATCTGGAAGCATAGAAGCTCCTGCTTTATTCATTTTGCTCAAGAATGTTTGTTGTTGTTGTTATTGTTGTTGTTGTTGTTGGTGGTGGTGGTGGTGGTGGTGGTGTGTGTGTGTGTGTGTGTGTGACTTCATTTGAATTTTAGAATTACCTTGTTTCTCGTTATATGAGGAATGTCATTGGTATTTTGATGTACATTTCTCTTAATCTGTAGACAACTTTGAATTGTAAGGACAGTTTAACAATAAGATTTTTTCTCATCCATGAGCTCAGCATCTCTTTCTAATCCTTTGCATCTTCTTCATCTTTTCCCCTAATTATTTTATGGTTTTTTCTTTGTAGAGCTCTTTCATGTGTTTTGTTAAATTTATACATAGGTATTTTATTGTCATCATTGTAAATAGGATTACTTTCTTGATTTTTGTTTAGTTTATTTACAATTGCGTATAGAAACACTACTGATTTTTCTGTGTTGATTTTGTAGCCAGCCACGTTAGTCAATTCATTAATTTTAATTAGTCTTTTGTTTGATTCCTTGGGGTTTCTTTATATAAAATCATGTCATCAGCAAACAGCGACTATTTGAATTCCTCCTTTGCAATTTGAATGCCCTTTATTTATACTTCCTCCCTGGCTAGGATGTTTTAGTACTACATTGGGTGAAAGTGTTGAAAGTAGGCACACTTTTTCCAAATCTTAGAAAGGAGACTCTCAGCTTTTCCCATTCAGTATGATTTTACTTGTCAGTTTGCAGTACTTAGCCTTCATGATGGGGAGTTATGCTCCTCCTATTCCTGATCATGTGGGGAAGGTAAATTCCACCCAATGCCTTTCTGCATTGTGGTGAACATTGTAAGAACCTTCTCCTTCATTCTGCTGCTGTGGTGCATGCACTGGATGGATTTGCATATCTTGAGTCTTCCCATTTCATCATGGTGCCCTGTAAACACAATGTTAGTTTTATTCAATATGTTTTGTTATATAAAATTTTCACTTTTATTCACTTCTAAGTAGTTTATAATTTTATTTCTTAGGTCCTCTTCTATCTGAGGAGTATTTGAAGCTGTGTGGTTTTATTTTCACAAATTTGTACATTTTCCAGTTTATAGTTATAGAATTTATTTTTGAAAGATGTAAAGCTTATATTAAAAGTATACTCTAATGCCAACTACTTAAATCTGCTTTCAAATCCTGTTTTATTTTAACCACTCCTTTAACCTGTAGATTCCTGGAAGATATATGCTAAATTCATGTAGTACTTTATTTTTTAATATCTTATGTTCACCCAGATTTGATCTTCATTACCGTAAGCTTATGTTATTACATACATTAAAACTCACATCTATTAGATCTTGGTAGCCTGTAAACTACCATTAAGAGATGTTACTGTTACTATTTTTTTTATTTGTTTGTTTAAATCAGCTAAGTTATATTTTTTGAAGTATTTTTTTAGCCTATTATAAATATTTTAGTTATTTTTTAAAAGAATACCAAGGTGTTCTATTAAAACAAGTATTTTTAAATGATTATTTATATATTTGCCTTAATGTAAGATATTTTTGATCAGAAAACTTGGTGAGTCTTGTAATCCATTTAGTTTGTATATGATCCTGGGAAAGATAATGAGCCTAATTTTCCTCAGGTGGAGTTATGAGAATTGAAAAATAAGCATACACAAAAGTGTAATAATATTTTTGATGGCTGAAAATACTCAAATTTTTTATTTATTTAAAAATATTTTAGTTGATCAGTATTCCATCATCAATTTTGAAATACTTTTATTTTTATTTCTATTCAAGTTCAAGATAAAACCAGATTTGTAACATAAAAATTTGAAAGTTCTCAATATTTTTGCTTTCTCTTTGGGAAGGAAGGAAGTTTTCATACCTCCACTTTTCTTTTATATGATGATTTTAGTCTACAATTGCATGATCTGAAATTTTACACGTCAGGGACAAACCAGCATTGTTAGGGTAGTTTAAATAATTTATATATACTATAACTATATTGTGAAGTGTTGAAAATGAGTCACCACATACATTTTTATATGCTGAGAACTTCATTTCTTATTTTCCAGCATTGTTACTATTTTTTTCTGAAAAACAACTGTTGTTTCCACATTGCCTTGGAATCTTGTACTTGATGGTGACTTGGTTCCTGGCTATGCAGGCACTGAGTTCTGCTATAATCAATAGTTTATGAGTACTTAACATGTTCTGGCCTCGGTTGGACAGCACCTGTGGCTCTGTGTTTTCTATTCCATCTGAAATCTTCAAAGTAAGGCTTTCATTAAACACTTTCAATTATAGCAACATGAGGTAGACACTTAAGGGTTTAGTCTGTATTTTCTTAAAACAAAGTTATGTTTCTGTAAACATGCTATTGAAAAAAATATATACAGAACTGGGGTTGTAGCTCAGGGGTGGAGCACTTGCCTAGCACGTGTGAAGCAGTAGATTTGATTCTCAGCATCAGTTGAATAAATAAAGAAATAAAAAATATTTTTTTTCTTAGAAAAAGTAAAAGAATAGTTAGTAGAACACGAGGGGCTGAAGAGCAAGCAGAGACAGGTGATGGAGGGAAGTTGGTCAACGTGTACAAAGCTACAGTTAGAGAGGAAGAATATATTTTGGTGATGTATTATTAAATGTTCGCATGGCTGAGTTAACAATAGTGAATCTCACATTTCAAATAACTAGGAGTACAGATTACTAATATTCTCACAACAAAGAAATGATAAATATTCACAGTGATATATGTTCTAAGTACCCTGATTTGATCATTATGCAATGTGTTCACATATCAAAACATCCTTTTGTATGCCAGAAATATGTACCATTGTTATTTGTCACTAAAATTATTTAATTTCTAAAAAAGAAAAGATGAACAATTAGAACACAGTAACCATATTGACCTGAAATACATTTTATTATTCCTGGAAATAATTTGAAAGTCTTCCCAGTCTATCTTTTTCTACGGAGAATCAACCACATTCTTTTGATGTTTTTAATAGTTCCATAGCATTCGATAATGTTTTAAACTTATTTCTCTGGGATTTTGTATTACTTTCCATTTTTTCAGTGCTTAAAATAGAACTTTTATTAATGCACATATTGAATTCATTTCTCTTAAAGATAGAATCTTCAAAATATAATGAGAAGCCTAAAGGTGAATCTGTTACTTACCATGTTATTTTTCCAAACATGCCTTCACAATTTATATCACCCAGGAGAATAATAAAAATCTTTTGCTTTTTCTTTTCTTGGTAAAGTCTTCCAGGTAGTGGATATATCGAGTGTCTATGCAATTTCCAATGTCCCAGAAAACACTAGTTAATGGAGCTAGTTAATTATGCCATTTAAAGCACTTTATAAATCATTTTTCAATTAGTTTTACTTTATCAATCACCTTTGAAAGTTGTATATCAAAATTATCCATTATGTTGTAGTTTTATAACCTTATCTTTGTACTTTAAGAGTTTTGCTTTATGTATTTCACTACAGTGATCTTTGGTTTATTAAGATTTATGGCTGACCTATCCTTCTCAGGATGTGAGAATTTGGTTAATAAAATATCTACTGGTATATTCCATAAATGCTGGTGTCCTTTTGTTCCACTTTATTGGATGTTTGTTTTGCCAATACCACAAATTTATTTGGATTTATGTAATAGATATTTAACTGCCCTATGTATTTTCTACCTTGGTTTTACATTTATGTTGCAGTAATCTATTGTAAAATAAATAGCTGATTTTTAACTCCACAATTATAAGAGTTTATCATTTGATGAGAAAGTGCACTCCAAGTTTTATGTTGAGTTTTATGTCTTTCCTCTTATGACTGATGAATCTCTGCTTTTGCTTCAGCTCCATTGTGTAGATGAGGAAGACTCCAGTGATACCTCAAATTATATCACCAGTGAGCATGATGTTTACCATAATAAGACATGCTGAACTCCTTCTAAGAAATAAGTAAAATTAATTATATTTCTCATATCATATTAATTATATTACTTTCTGAAAATCAGGATTCCTTATGAGTCACCACTTAAAATATTTTCTTCATAGCGTTTTGTCCAATCCATTATTTTTCTCCATCCAAACCCTTTTCCTTTCTGTTCCTTGTCTCATGTTTCCCTCTAAGTTTGCTGAAATTGTGTCACACAACTTTTAAAAATATTATTTCTAACTTCTCTTTCTTAGCCAGGTAAGCTGGTGTACTCCTGTAATCCCAGGGATTCAGGAAGCTAAGGCAGGAGGATGGCAAGTTCCAGGCCAGCCCCAGCAATTTACCAAGGCTCTAAGCATGTTAGCGAGATGCTGTCTCAAAAATAAATAAGCAAATAAATATGGATAGGGAATGTGGAAGGGATCCTGGGTTCAATTCCCATTCCCGAACAAGCAAACAAAAACAACAAAACCCCTTGGCCAACCACTTTCTTTGTGTAATGTTTCAATATTTTCTGAAATAATTCCAGATATATACTGAATAATGCCAACTAAAGAGGAAGCATTTCTCATAGTCCACTTCCCTTAAGAAAAAGTGTTTGAATTTAAGCAAACATCTCCAGTCTTTTGGGCATTCTATTATACAGCTATATTGTCCTCTCCCTCTTTCAAAATTCTCATCTGAAGAATTCCTTTTGTTTCTGTTTGTGGATGTTGCTTAATGATTTTCACAATAAATTCACTACCATAACAATCACTATCCATCACTATCCATGCTGTATGCTGGATCCTCAGAACATACTTATTTTCTGAGTGAAATTCGTGTCCTTGGTTCAACATTTTCCATTTTGCCTACATCCAGTCCTGACAACCACTGATTACTTCCCCTTTCCGTGAGTTTGACTTAGATATCACATGTAAGAGAGATCATGCAGTATGTATTTTTCATTTCACTTTAATTTGTCTTCCAGATTTATGCATACTGTTATAAGCCACAGGATTTCCTTCTTTTTATAGCTCTCTCCCACATTCTTGGAATCTATGTTCCAGAACCCCCATAGATGCCTAGAATGTGGATAGTATTAAATTATATGTACACTATGTTTTTTTCCTGTGAATGCATATCTATGACACAGTTCACGTTTCTGTTAGGCACAGCAGAGATTAACAACATTAACTCATAATAAAATGGAGCTCTACCACTATAGCATGATAAAATGTGTGTAAATGTGGTTTCTCTCCCTCTCTTAAAGTATCTTATTATACTGCAGTCACTTTTCTTTTGATGCTGTCAGAAGATGGAATGCCTTCGTGAGATGAAGTGTGGTAAATGATCCAAATAATGATGTGATAATGTGGGTTGACTACAGGTAAATAATACTCTTGAAAGAATAATTGTGAATAAGGTGGGGGGGGTACTGTAAAACATCATATATTTACTTCATAACACTTTTAAAATTCAAATTCTTTTTATTAAAATGTACTGTGTATATCACCTCGTAAAATATACCATGTCATAGTAGGGATGTCCCATCTATTCTCCAAACTTAGAGTAAGTTTATACTAACATCAAGTGTGTGTGTATGTGAGTGTGTGTACGTGTGTATCCCATTAGTATCAACATGTGCTACTAATTAACAGACAGGCACACAGGTGAAAAATTAATCTTACAAACATAACTCTTCCATTTCATTTTGTTTGGTAGATTAATTTAAATTTGACCAAAAATTCAGGCATAGTTCACAGTATAGAAAGGAAAGTCTGCCCTAGGGTATCTATGAAACAAACAAACAAACAAACATTTACTTCTCTAATATATTTTGAGACTCAGAAATAATAATTTACCTGCTGCCATTAGATATTGAGGTATACATTATAGAGTATAAAGGTCTTACTTCAAATGTTTGAGCCACTAATTCACCAGTCTACAAAAACCCTCCTTATGAGATTTTGGTTTCATGATAGTAGTTTCTATTATGGTTTGGATATGAGATGTTCCCCCAAAGCTCCTGTGCCATTGCAGAAATATTCAGAGGTAAAATGAGAGCCATGACCTAATCAGTCACTCATAGTTTGAATGGACTAACTGGATAGTAACTGAAGTCATCTTGGACACTGTGGGTGTCCCTTGGAAAGGTCAATCTGCCCTGTGGCCCCGTTCCTGTTACTGTTTCCTGGCTGCCAGGAGCAGAGCAGGGGTCCTCTCCCCACCTTTCCACCATGCTATTCTTCCTTGCCTTGGGCCCAGAGCAATGGAGCCTGCAGAGCATGGACTGAACCTGTGAACTGAGAGCCTAGAGTAAACTTTTCCTCCTCCATCTTGGTTTTGTAGGGTGTTTTGGACCCAGTAAAGCAACACTGACTAACACAGTTTCCTTACTGCTTAAGTAGTGAAATTTCTTTTTAATATCTAAATGTTTTTTAGTTAGCTCTTCTTTTACTAAGAGCCCAAAATCATAATAGATAAAAATTCATTTTGTTGCTCCCATTCATGGCCAAATTTTTCAAAATCTTCTCGCTCCTGTGTTATCTCCAATTCCCACTTTCCGTTCACTTCTCAACCAACTGCAGTCTGGTTTGCAACTCCTTTCTCAGAAAGTCATTGTATTTTATGGCCACCAACACCTCCACATGGCCAACTCCAATAAATACTATCGCTTTCTCATTACATTGTAAATTCCAGTTGTTTGTGTCATAGGTAGCTGCCTTCTCCTACTTTCTGTTTTATGCCCTTTGAATTCAGTGAGTACTTAGGCTAAGTATCCCGTTCTGGATGCTCCATCTCTCTGAATTTGGGTATATGGTATGGCTTTATTTCACATCGTTTTTTTTTATTAAAGTATAATGTGTCTTTTTATTCTTTCTCATTATTTAAAATTACACTTCATAAGTATTTTACTACAAATATATGTGTGAATTCCCTTATGGAATATCTGCCTTCTTGGCAGGTCACTCCTGATGCTTAATAACAAACTTAAATAGTAAAATGTAATAACAAACTTAAATAGTCTTAAACAACTTTGTATTTAAATCTCCAAAATCCACATCTCATTTTGTGCCTGTATTTCCAGTAAATGGTACTTCCATATATTGGGTTATTAGAATAAAAGAAGGAAAGCTGAGCGTTAGCCTTAAAACATCCTTTGTATGAACTGCTTACTTTGAATTCAGCGGAAAGCCCTGTCAATATCACATTATTGCTATGCACGTTATTTCTGTTTTCCTCCATCTGCACTGTCAAAACTTTGGTCCAACCCACCTTAATCTCTCCCAAGAGGAGTCAATGTCATAAAGAGTGTGAATACACCTGATTAAACCAAAAGATGAAATATGACTCAAAGGCAAACTATGAATCTTAGCAAAATATGTACTGTAACTGAACACAGAAGTTATCTGTACGAATTACATTCTGGTGCTCATGAATTTGTGAAATGTTTAACAAGAGGAACAGAACATGAAAGAACAAATTAGAAAAAAATCACAAGCCTCAAGTGTTAGACTCAATTGCAGCAAGTACCAAGGTAAGAGAATTTTAAAGGAAAGGCACATTAGGAGTGCACTGGTGCTAGGCGTGAAGGTGTGCAGAGCAGAATGAAGGACAAAGCTCAGCAACGGAGAAAATCCGAAAAAGTGAGAGGAAAACAAACCTGTGACAAAGAACTGCTGGGAAAAAGAGAAAGTTCCACCCAAGATAGCTTTGATGAATCCCAGGTTTGTAAGTGTGTGGTCAGTTAAATGATTTGCCTATTGACAAAAAAAAAATGACTATCAGACATGCTTCTTCAATACAACTCTTAACAGTGCTCAAGTCAAGGCTAAGCAGATCAACATTTGCTGCACTTCCCTTCCCAGATACTAATTCAATTTGCTGTATTCTTTCCTACATCACCACTTAGATGATATTACATAATCGTTTATTCTTTCCTACATCACCACTTAGAGTAAGATATTATATAATCATTTAATTATAGACACTAAAAGTAACTTTAATTTGAGGATATTTCAAAAGAATAACATATGATTATATGTAGTTATTTTTAAATTAAATAATTTGCATATTAATTTTCAGTGATCATGATTTCTCTAACCTATTATCAAATCTTCACCCACAAAATCCAAGTTCAAAACTCAACAAATATGCCAAATTCTTCCATGTGTGTTTATGTGTGTGTGGGGGGGGTGTGTGTGGTCAAATTCACATGTATAATAATCAGAATAAGTGTTGTATCAAGATTTGGCATATAAAAATTGGGAACACTTGAATTAATTTTTTTTTACTAAATTAATAGATTTTCAATGTTTAAATCATATGTAAAAATATTTTCCTATGGCTATACTTAGAGTATAATAAGGTGATATTTCTTTAAGTTGTTCCTTAATATTTTAGAGAATTTCAGTGGTTTATTTTTGGTATGTTTACCAATAATTTTTTATTTATGATAGAAAATACATATTTTAAATATATAATAAGTGAATACACTATGAATATCTCCAAGAAACATATTTATACTATGAAAAAGCTTCAAGAAAATGTAGACTTTCAGTTTCCAATCCAGCATATAAAGAACTTAGATATTGTTATCCCACATCCTAAAATAATAAAAATCTAGAATACCTTAAAATCATCAGTTTACATCATATATTTTCAGACAATTCATGATATAGGGCAAATAATTGCTCCCCAAATTGGAGCAACTGACAATCCTGACTTCCTAAAGCAAAACCCCACAGACAGAAACTTCCACTCCAACTAGAACTGGGACAGGAAAACCTGAAGTGTAGTATAATGGATTGCTTGGAGGCTCAGTGTTGACCTTTCAGAGAGATAAAATCTTCAGAATAACCTGCTCATCGGAGGGATACATGTTTTGTTAACTTTTACCTATAGGAGCCCTTTCAGGTTTTCACGGTAAAGATTAGAGGAAAATTTCTCCTTGTTTCTTGCATAGGGAGGTGTCACAAGTCCCCTGTGGGCTGTGTGGACTATGTTGTGCGTAGTATCCCAATGAGGGGATAAGTCTGGCACTGGGAACCTCCCATGACGCTCCCCACAGGGATTGATCACCTAATGCAGGTGAACTTTCCCCTCAAGCTCTGCCCACCTGGGATGGATGTGACCTGACAAGATGTCAATCAACCTGCTGACTGCCAGACATCTTGCAGCAAGACTCTGCCCTTGAAACCTTATCCCTGCCTTCGATAGTTCCATTTTTCATGAGTAAGAAGCTCCTTTCATCTGATCAGCTTGCCCTGTTCAGTCCCTACTTTGGAAACTACTTTCTGTGTCCTGTGTTTTTTTCATCTTTCTATTTTTCTTAGCTTTTATTTCTCAACCACCCATTCCACCGAGGGGAACCCCATTTTCATCTCCTGCACAGGACGTGAACGAGGGGGAGAGGAAACTAGGCAGATGAAATATACCCAAAGAATTTGATTCTTACCTGGGATGGCTCTCAAGAGAAACTATTTTATCAGATCCCGTCCCACTGGAAATTTATCAGAATCCAGCTAAACTGACAGAGGAAAATACCCATCTCTAGTCTTCTTTTGCTTTCCAGATGGGAAAAAAATTTAAAAAAAAGAAAAGAAAGAAAGAGAAAAAGGGATAAAAATGGGGAGAGGGAATTTCATCAAAACAGAGGAAAGATCAGTAGCGTGTACAGAGGGATTGGAGAGGAGGAAGAGGAAAGAAGAAAAGGGAACTTTCATTTGTGAGTGTGTGGATGTGTCATAGTGCATGCCTGTATTGGTGCATTCATAGGAAATGGACTAAAAAAATGAAGAAAGAAAGAAAAAGTAAACTGTAAATGGATTGAAGAGGAATGAGTGGAGTAGAAGGAAGAAGGAGGGGAGGGATATCCATGCAGCCATCTTGTTATGCCTATGTTTTTTTAAAATTTTTTTTTATAATTTTCATTTGTTTTAATCAGTTACACATGACAATAGACTGCATTCTGCATTTATGCACTTTGGTAAATCATACATAGATGGGATATAATTTCTCATTTTTCTGAGTGTACAGGTTACAGAATCATATTGGTCATGCAGTCAAATATATACATACAGTAATAATGTCTGTTTCATTCTACTATCTTTCCTATCTTCACAACCCCTCCCCTCCCCTCCCATCACTTCCCTCTACCTAATCTAAGGTAACACTATTCTTCCCTAGTGCCCCCCCGACACACCTTATTGTGAATTAGCTTCTGCTATTAGAAAAAAAATAGGCCTTTGGTTTTGTGGGATTGGCTTATTTCACTTAGCATGATATTCTCCAACTCCCTACTGCCAAATGCCATAATTTTACTCTTCTTTAAAGCTCAGTAATATTCCATTGAGTATATATATCACATTTCCTTTATCCATTCATCTACTGAGGGACACCTGGGTGGTTCCATAGTCTAGCTATTGTGAATTGAGCTGCTAAAAACATTTATGTGGCTGTGTCACTATAGAATGCTTATTTTAAGCCCTTTGGGTATAAATCAACTAATGCGGGACCTGGGTCAAATGGTGGTTCCATTCTCAATTTTCTGAGGAATCTCCATAGTTCTTTCCATGTGGTTGTACCAATTTTCTGTCCCACCAGCAATGTATGAGTGTACCTTTTTCACCACATCCTCGCCAACATTTATTATGGCCTATATTCTTGATGATTGCCATTCTGACTGGAGTGAGATGAAATCTTAGTGTGGTTTTGATTTGCATTTCTCTAATTGCTAGAGATGTTGAACACTTTTCCATATATTTGTTGATCGATTGTATTTTTTCATCTGTAAAGTGCCTGTTCAGTTTCTTAGCCCATTTATTGATGGGGTTATTTGGTTTTTTTTTTTTTTGGTGTCAAGTTTTTGAGTTCTTTATATATCCTATAGATTAATGCTTTATCGAAGGTGCATGTGGTAAAGATTGTCTCCCAATCTGTAGACTCTCTCCTCACTTTATTAATAGTTTCCTTTGCTGAGAAAAAGCTTTTTAAGTTGAATCTATCTCATTTACTAATTCTTTATTTTACTTCTTGAGCTTTAGGAATCTTGTTAATGAATTCAGATTCTTGGCCAACATGGTGAAGATTTGGGCCTATTTTTTCTTCTATTAGGTGCAGGGTCTCTGTTCTAGTGCCTAAGTCTTTGATCCACTTTGAGTTGATTTTTGTGCAGGGTGAGAGACGTTTAATTTCATTTTGCTACATATGGATCTCCAGCTTTGCCAACATCATTTGTTGGATAGTCTATCTTTTCTCCAGTGAATGTTTTTGGCACCTTTGTCTCATATGGTTTAGCCATATTTTTGTGGGTTTGCCTCTGTGTCTTCTATTCTGTACCATTTGGTCTACAAGTCTATGTTGGTGCAAATACCATGCTGTTTTTATTAGTATAGTTTTGTAGTATAGTATAAGGTCTGGTATTGTGATGCTTCACTTTTCTTGCTAAGCATTGCTTTAGCTTTTCTGGGTCTCTTATTTTTCCAAGTAAATTTCATGATTGCTTTTTATATTTCTATAAAGAATGTCATTGGGATTTTAATAGGAATTGCATTGAATCTGTATAATGCTTTTAGTAATATGGCAATTTTGACATTTTTAATTCTGCCTATCTAGGAGCATGGGAGATTTTTCCATCATCTGAGGTTTTCTTCAGTTTCTTTCTTTAGTGTGCTGTAGTTTTCATTGTAGAGTTCTTTAATGTCTTTTGTTAGATTGATTCCCAGTTTTTTTTTTTTGATATTGTGAATGGAGTAATTTTTCTAATTTCTCTTTCAGTGGATTAATTGCTGACACATAGGAATGTGTTTGATATATGGGTGTTGATTTTATATCCTGCTACTTGGCTGAATTCATTTATTAGTTCTAGAAGTTTTTGGGTAAAAAATTTTTGGATCTTCTCAATACAGACTCATGTCATCAGCAAATAGTGATAGTTTAAGTTCTTCTTTACTATTTGTATTTAATTTCATCCTTTTGTCTAATTGCTCTGGCTAGAGTTTCAAGTGGTGAAAGAGGACATCCTTGACTTGTTCCAGTTTTTAGTGGAAATGCTTTCAATTTTTCTTCATTTAGAATGATGCTGGTCTTGGGTTTAGCATATATAGCTTTTAAAATGTTGAGAAATGTTCCTACTATCCCTAGCTTTTCTAGTGTTTTGAACATGAAGGTGTGCTGTATTTTGTCAAATGTTTTTCTTGTATCTATTGAGATGATTATATGATTCTTGTTTTTAAGTCTATTAATATGATGCATTACGTTTATTGATTTCTGTATGTTGAACCAACCCTGAATCCCAATTGATCGTGATGCACTATCTTTTTAATATGTTTTTGTATGCAATTTACCAGCATTTTATTGAGAATTTTTGCATCTATGTTCATCAGGGATATTGGTCTGAAGTTTTCTTTCTTTGATGTGTCTTTGTCTGTTTTTGGTATCAGAGTGATATTAGCCTCATAGAATGAGTTTGGAAGGGTTCCCTCCTTTTGAATTTCATGGAATACTTTGAGGAGTATTGGTGTTAATTCTTTATTGAAAGTCTTATAGAACTTGGCTAAGAATCGATCTGGTCCTGGACTATTCTTTGTTGGTAGGCTTTTGATGACATTTTCTATTTCATTACTTGAAATTGATCTATTTGAATCATCTATGACTTCTTCATTTAGTTTGGGTACATCATAATTCTCTGGAAATTTGACGATGTCTTTGATATTTTCTATTTTCTTAGAGTATAAATTTTCAAAATAGTTTCTAATTTTCTTCTATATTTCAGACATGTCCATTGTGGTATTTCCTTCTTCATTTTGTATTTTGGTAATTTGATTTTTCTCTCTTTTTCTCTTCATTACCATGGCCAAGGATTTATTTATTTTTTCAAAGAACCAACTTTTTGTTTTGTCAATTTTTTCAATTGTTTCTTTTGTTTCAATTTCATTATTTTCAGCTCTAATTTTGATTATTTCTTGTCTTCTCTGCATTTGGTGTTAATTTTTTCTTCTATTTCTAGGGCTTTGAAATGAATTGTTAGGTCATTTATTCATTGACTTTTTGTTCTTTTAATGAACACACTTAATGCAATAAACTTTCCTCTTAGTACTGCCTTCATAGTGTCCCAGAAATTTTGATATGTTGTCTCAGTGTTCTTCTTATTTACCTCTAAGAATTTTTTAATTTCATCCTTGATTTCTTCTACTATCCATCCATCATTAAATTGTGTATTATTTAGTCTCCATTTGTTATAGTAGCCTCTATTTTTTATTTTATTATTGATTTCTAATTTCATTCTATTATGGTCTGATAGAATGCAGGGTATTATCTCTGCTTTTTTTTTTTGTATGTACTATGAGTTGCTTTGTGGCATAAGATATGGTCTATTTTAGAGAAGAAGCCATGTGCTGCTGAGAAGAAAGTATATTTGCTTGTTGATGGATGAAATATTCTATATATATATTTTAAGCCTAAATTACTGATTGTATTATTTAGTTCAATATTTTCCGTATTTAGTTTTTGTTTGGAAGATCTGCCCAGTAGTGAGAGAGTTGTGTTAAAGTCACCCAGTATTATTGTGTTATTGTATTGTTGTTTATTTGACTGTTGAATTTGAGAAGAGTTTGTTTAATGTACATAGATGCTCCATTGTTTGGGGCATAAATATTTATAATTGTTATGTCCTGCTTATATATTTCCATTAAGAAATATGAAATGTCCTTCTTTGTCTCTTCTAATTAACTTGGGTTGGAAGTATACTTTATCTGAGATGAGAATGTAAACTCCTGCTTGTTTATGCAGTCCATATGAGTAATAAGTTTTTCCCATACTTTCACCTTCAGCCAGTAGATGACTTTGCCCATGAGGTGAGTCTCTTGAAGATAGCATATTGTTGGGTCTTGCTTTTTAATCCAATCTGCTAGTCTATATCTTTTTTTAAAAAAAATTATGTTTTAGTTTTTTTTAGGTTTACACAATATCTTTATTTTACATTTATGTGGTGCTGAGGATCAAACCCAGTGCCTCATACATGCTAGGTGAGCATGCTACCACTGGACCACCACCTCAACCTAGTCTATGTCTTTTGATTGATGATTTTAGGCCATTACCATTCAAGATTATTATTAATATGATTGGTATTCCCTGTCATTCTGATTTATTTCTGGTATTTGATTTGTCTTAGTTTCTCATTTGGTTGAATGTCACTTTAGTGTAAATCCTCCCTTTGCTGGTTTTCACTTCCTCCTCATGGCATATTTTGTTGAGAATGCAGGCTTTCTAGTTGTGAATTCTTTCAATTTTTGTTTATCTTGAAATGTTTTATTTTCATCTTCAAATCTGAAACTTAGTTTTGCTAAACATAAAATTCTTGGTTGGCATTCATTTTCTGTCAGAGACTGAAATATATTATTCCAGGACCTCTTAGCTTTCAGGGTCTGGGCTTAGAAATCAGTTGAGATCAGAATTGTTTTCCCCTATATGTAATTTTATTTTATTCTATAACAGCCTTTAAGATTTTATCTTTATTCTGTATATTATTCATTGCCATTATAATGTGTCTTGGTGTGAGTCTGCTGTAATTATGTACTTTTGGGGTCCTTTAAGCCTCTTGCATTTGATTTTCCATTCCATTCTTCAGGTTTGGGAAATTTTCTGCTATTAATTATATCATTGAAAAGATTTTGAATTCATTTGGTTTGTATATCTGTTCCTTCATCCACTTTGATAATTCTTAAATTTGGACTTTCATGTTATCCAATAATTCTTGAATGTTCTAGTCATGGTTTCTTGTCACCTTCTCTGCATGTTCAACTCTACTATCAAGGTCTTCATTGTCTGAGGTTCTGTCTACCAAGTGGTCTAATCTATTGGTGATGCTTTCTATTGAATTTACAATTTGGTTTACTGATTTCTTCATTTCAAGGATTTCTGCTTGTTTTTGTTTTTCATGACCTCTAACTCTTTATTGAAGTGGTCTTTCACTTCCACTATTTTTGTTTTGTTTTATTCCTTATACTTCACATATCGGTGTAACTGTTTACAATCTAACCTCTGTCTTGGACATTTCTTCTACTGTGTTATCAGTGGCTTCTGTTGTAGAAGCATCTTGGTTTGTTTGGGGTGCTTTATTCCCATGTTTTTTCATGTTGTTAGTGTGTTTTCCTATCTAAAAGTATGAATATAAGGCAGAATAAATTCTATCCTGTAGATCTATAATATCCCTGAAGGTTTCCAGTGCTTCACATTTACTGGTAAGGCCAATATCAACAGAACCCAATGAACACAATATATAGTCTTAAAGCAAATAGCTCCCACTAAGGCTTCTACTGCTCTCTCGCATTGAACCAAAATGATGAGTACAATAACCATCTGTAGTATAAACAGAATATTTGTTAAAATGACTTGCAATTTCAAATGGTGGGCCAGAGGACAGAGGTAGTGTAGTATACAATATTTGCAAGGGAGGAAGATAGAAGCTAGAAGTAAAAATTCACAGGAAGAGTGGAAGAGAAGCCAACAGAGACTGGATGTTGGTTAGAGAAAAGTTGGAAAGAAAATCCAAGAAAATAGAAAAGAGAGAGGAATAAAACAAATAACAACAATAAAAAATTAAAGACATAAGAATACAATCAAAATGCAAAACACCAGTAATATATCATAGTCCTCCACACATTGATGCATAAAAAACATCCTGTTCCAAATATGGTAGAGAGATTAGTGAATCAAAAAAGTAAAATAAGTCTTGCTGGAAAGTCAACCTGTCTCTGACAGTGTTCAACAGTTTCTTAGCCCTCTCTCTGACATCTTTTGGGATCACCAAACTCAGATCAGCCCTCGAAAACCCAATCTCTATCCCACCAATCTGGGCTTCAGATACCTCAAGACTGGCCACACTGCAGACCCAAGATCTCAGTGCTCCTCCTACTTGCAGAGAGACCATGAGGGATACACTCATGCAAAGGAGCAACCCTGATATACAGCAGCAAGACAATGGCCACCAGCACTCTCAGCAGGTAAATCCCAGGTTCCTCCAAACCCTCAGGCACCCCCACACTGGACCTGCAGGTCCCAGCTGGAGCCCCTAGACAGAGGCTCTTGTGGTGGTAAACCTGCTGACACCCAGGCCCCCAGCCCTTTGAAGTTGAAGACTTCAGTACCCTGTATACAGATAGAGCCATCTTTCAGAAAAGAAGTAAGGACATATTTAAACTTCATAGCACCATCAACAAACTGCAAGTAAATGATATCTGTAGATGACTTCATCATGCACAGCAGATTATACATTGTTCTTTATCCCACATAAAAAATTCACCAAGTTAAGCCCCTTACTGGGCCATAAAGCATGCCTTATTAATTTAAAAGAACTAAACATAATTTCTACTGTCAAGCCACATTGGAATTAAACTAGAAATCAGTAATGGTAAGAATGCTAGATAACTCTAAAGTAATTGGAGACTGAGCTTTAAACTTCTTTAAACTTCTGAATAGCACATAAATCAAAAGGCAAGTCTTCAAAGAAATTTTGAAGTATTTTAAACTAAATGAAAATGCAAATAAAACTGAACAAAGTATGTAGGATGCAAATGCAGTGCTTAGAGGATAGTTTAAAACATTGAAGGCCTATATTAGGAAAAAAGAAAGCTCTAAAGTCAATAATGTTTACTTGCATCTTAGAAATTGACAAAATGTAAGTTTAATTCAAAGTAAGAAAAATAAAAAAATCAAAAATAACTGTAAAAATCAATGAAATTGAAAACAGGAACTCAATAGGGAAAAATCAACAAAATCAAAAGTTATTTCTTTGACAAAATGAATAAACTTCTTCCCACGTTAACTAAGAAAAAAAGGGAGAACACATGAATTACAATATTAATGAAATGAGAGGCATCATTACAGATTCAATGAATAGAATAAAGAATGTGGTAATGAACTCTATAGCCACAAATTTGATAACATAGACAAAATGAAACTATTGTTTGAGAGACACAATTTGCCAAAACTCACATAAAAAAAATAGCCTGAACAGGCCTATGTCTATTAAATATATTGAATCAATAAATAATAACTTTCCAGAGGAGAAAATACAAGGCCCAGAGGAATTTACCAGTGAATTATATCAAACCTTTAAGAAAAAATAATGTATTAATTCTCTACAGTCTCTTTCAGAAGATAGAAGCCAAAGGAATGCTTTCTAATTCAATCTACAAGGCTATAATTTAATAACAAAACCAGACAAAGTAATAAGAGAAAATCTCCAAATCAATATCACTCCTGACCCAGAAACAAAATTTCTCAACAAAATATTAGTTGATCAGATCTAAGAATGTAAAGAAAACAGCGCATACCATTGCCCCATGGGATTTATTCTATGAACATGAAGCTGGTTCTAATGTTTGAAAATAAATTAATGTAATCCAATATATTAATATCCTGAAGTAGAAAAATCATTCCAACACCCCTTCATGATAAACACATTGGGCAACCTAGACCTACATGACAACTTCCTGAACTTACTGAAGAACACCTGAAATAAAAAATCCTACAGCTAACATATATTCCCTCACAGCTTTGCTGAGAAGATAAAGTATTACTTTTCAATAGAAGCTCTAGGTAATCTAATGAAGTAAAAAAAAAAGAAAAGAAAAAATTATTTACAGACTGGCTAGGAGGGGAAATGTAAACCTATTCCCAGATGGCATGGTTGTCCATGAAAAAAACAAAAAAACAAAGACTCAAAGCTGAAGGATTTACAACACAAAAGCAAGATCAAAAAAACTTTTGGACTAATGGAAGTTTTAGGAAGGTTGCAGGATGCGCTATTATTATGCATATTCATTCATTCCATTCCTCTATACCAAGGATGAGTCAGTGAAACCTGAGATTAAAACACCACGTGAAAGAAATCAAGAAAGCTGAACAAATGAAGAAATATTCTGAGTCTGTGATAGGCGCAATAGGAGGAATCAATACTGTCAAAGACGTTCATTTCCAACTTGATATTCAGAGTCAATCAAAATCATACCAAGCAGATGAGTGGATATTTATAAACTGACTCTCAGATTTATAGGCAGATGCAACAGTCAGAATACAGAATTCAAAATTGAAGAAAGAAAAAAAAATGAGTACTCATATTAATCTAACACTTCACTACAAAGATACAATAAGGAAGAAATGTTGATGTTAGTGGAAAAAATGGTAGAAAAAGGTCATACTTCATGAGAGAAATACTTGAGCAGTAAGACTTTACTCAAATTGAAAGCTGCTTTGCAAAAGACACTCTCAAGAGAAATGTGAAGAAAAGTCACACACTGGGAGCAAAATATTTACAAATACACTATCAAGGGTCAAAACCTGAAATGTACAAAGAACCATAAAACTCAATAAAAATAAAATGAATGACCCCCATTAAAAATTTTGCAAAATATTTGAAAAAAAAATTTAAAAATACTTAACCAAAGATCCATGGATGGAAAAGCATGGATGGATATGCACATGAAAAAGTACTTCATATCATTTTGGAAGACAGAGTAGCAAATTTTTTATAAAGCTAAATATACACTTACCATATGATCTAGAAATTACAGTGCTTGATATTTACCCAACTGAGTTGAAAATATATCCACACAAAAACCCACACACAAATGTTCTTGGAAACTTTACACACAATTTTCAAACATTAGAAGCAACCTGGATGTTGAGCTGAGGAATGTATAATAGACTGTGGCACATGACATACAATGGAATATTATTCAACATGAAAAGGAAATGAGCTATCAAGTCATAAAAAATGGAGAAAATTTAAATTCACATTAAGAAATTAAAGAAGACAGTCTCAAACAAGTTACATACCATGTAATCCCACTCACCCCCCAAAGGCAATGATATAGAGAAAATAAACCATTCTTTCAGTGATTTCCAGGAGTTAAGGGGAAAAGAGAGATGAATAGGCAAAGCACAGAGGAATTTTAGCATTTTGGAAGCCTTCTCTCTGATACTATAATGATGGTTGCACATAACTGTGCATTTGTCAAAACTCAAAGGATACACAACACTTTGAATAAAGCTTAATGTAAAGTACCATCCTGCATGATGATGTTGCGCCACACTGTGGATGCTACTAGGGAGGGAACCCGTGCATGGGTGGGTACAGCGGGATGTGGGAACTCTGTACTTTCAGCTCAATTTTATTATGAACCAAATGCTTCTCTAAAAGTTAAAGTCCATTCAAAACATATTTTCTGTTCCATTTTCTTAAAATGTACATAAAAGTTTATATAATAAAATGGATCACAGCTAAGCATATGAGGAAGGACTTGTGAGATGATAAAAGTAAAGTTACTTCCTTCAAGTGACTCTTCCTCCACTGAAATTTTATGGGGAGATAGCCTCAGCTTTTCTCATGAAAATAAAAATATTGTCAGGGGATGAAAATTTTCTTTTGATATTGCTTATTTTCTCATTTGTTTTGCTTACACAGAAACAAAACTAGAATATACAAATATGTGTGTGTGTATACACATATACATATAGTTAATGTCTATTAAATATTTATAACAGTAAAAGAATTTTATATTTTTGTATTCTTTAATTCATTAAAAGCTTAAAATAGTAACAATTTACATTCCATAGAATAGTTAACAAAAATTTTAAATGGTAAATAATTATCAATTTAAAAGAAAAAATTTATAAAATCTGGAAAAACAAATGTGAAAATATGAATCACCACAATGTAATATTAATAATGTGTGTATTTATACCTGGGTTCAATTCTTATTAATCCCCCTCCAAAATAAAGAAAGAATGAATGAAAAAAAGTTAGAAAAAGCAAAAAAGAAAAACTTGGCATTATAAAGATAGATGAATGGTAGATAGGCAGACATTTTCATATATTTAGTATGCATAAATATATATTTTTAAAATAAATTTCATAAATTTCAGAATACATTTATTAAACACATAATGAATAAATGGGAGAGAATTGGCTTAAAGAATATTACTCTCTAACAAATATATGATATCTTTAATAAAGATAAAAATTTCAGTTAAAATTAGGAATTAGTAAGAATTTTCATTATAAAAATTTGTGTAAAAATTCTGTAAATGTTGAATGAAATTCAATCAGAATGTAATGAAAAATAATACAATAAAATCACCCCTGAATGTAAGAGGTATGGGTTATATTTTTGTACTATTAGGGAAAATAGTATGAACTAAGTGAAGACTCAGCAATAATGTGCACACTCAGGTAGTTTGCTTGTCTAGGACTGGGGATCTGTTGGGGAAAATTGTTTATCTTGGAACAAGATAAAGTGAATTCTAGTGAAGATTATAAAATCTCTACCATGATAATAATAACAATCAAAATATTATATGATAAAATGGAAAAAAGCTGCAGGACTTTTCTTAGAGTTTAAGAACAACATGTGAATAAAAGACAGCATATATTATTTTTCTCAAAGGGATAATTCAATTTTAACATGACTTAAAATTCAATTCTCCAAAGTATAAATTTAGGGCATTCCAATAAAATGGATTTGGAAATCTTAATAAATTGACAAAGCAACATTTAGTTTATGTGGAAGAATATTCAAATAAGAATAACACTATAGTTTGCAAATAAAAAATAAGAAGAACATAACTATTATTTTTATTTTATATTAGAAAACACTATATGTATGTTATTGGCATAATGGTGATAATCAAAAGACTAAAGTGGTGGAATTATTTTACAAAACCATAGGTTGATATTTAATAAATGGATCAATATATTTCTTAGGTTCCTGAGAGTTATGATAAATTTTTACTTGATACTAGGAAGTACTAGGAAATCATAGAAATTAACCAAAATGCATACAGCTAAGAGTGTGCTGCATAACTGTCTTCCTCCTCCTCCTCCTCCTCCTGCCTACCAGGTATTGATCCTAGGGGTTTTTAACAAAAAAAATTTCTACAGCACTTTCTCATCACATTTTATTTTTTATTTTAAGAAAGGTCTCCATAAGTTGCCTAGGGCATTCCTAAGTGGCTGAGGCTGGCTTTGAACTTTCTATTCTCCTGCCTTAGCCTCCTGAATCTTTGGGATTACAGAAATATGCTACAGTACCCACCTCTCTTACCCTTCCTTTAGGATGGTTTGATTGCTTACCCCTCATCTCCAGCCACATCTGGAAAATGCATTCTCTGCAATGAGAGTTTCTACTCCCTCAGAATTTTACTCTGAAACATTCCTGAGATTAGTAATTTTACTGGCTACGTGCTGTTGCCACGCTCAGCAATACTAGAATTGGTGTTTGGTTTACAAAACTTTTCGTTTCTTTTCTATTGTTAAAAAAAAAAATCCTGTGAGAAGGGTCTGATGGCTCTTTCCTTTATTAGATGGTATTTACTGGGAGAAATCTGAGCCCTTATATTGATGCTTTTTTTTTTTTTCATAATGTCACCTGTTAGAGGGTAAGTCGTTTCCACAGAGAAGGAATTTTTGTTGAGACATAGAGCAAATGCTGTTAATTTCCTAAAAAGTACTCCATCCATCTCACTTTTTAAATACATATTTCTTTTTTACTTGTAGTTGGACATAATATCTTTATTTTATTTATTGATTTTTATGTGTTTGAGGATCGAACCCATGTGCCAGAGGAGCGCTCTACTGCTGAGCCCCAGCCCCAGCCCCCAGTCTCTTTTTCAATAACGAACAGATTTTAATTTTGTTTGGAGTAGCAGTGGAAATAAGCTCACCTTTCTACAGCCCTTTGCAGATAGTGATGAGTCCATGACACATTTCTGGCAAGGATGAAGGAAATAGGTAGAGGTCTGTCTCCTGGATGTTCTTTCTAGAAAGTCTTTTTTTCCCCCCCAATGAAATGAAAACTGTGGCAGAGGATAAAGCTAGAAACCCAGAACTTGATGATTTCTTAAGCAGTTGTACTATCCTAGAACTACCTACTCTGGGCCTTAATTTCATGAGAAAATAAATCCTATTAGTTTAAGGAAAGTTCAAATTGTACTCGGGTTTGAGATATGTAGCCACATGCAAACCTGACTAATGCAATACATTTTTTTGTTGTTTTTTTTTTCTCTGTGGTTCTTAGATATTCATTTTCAAATGTATCTTACATTTTTGCATCTTACGTCTCTCCCTTTTGAAACTTATAAATTTGGGTTCACACATAAGGCCCCAAAAGTTCCTGTTAATATTGACCAACTCTGGCATATGTAGTCATTAAAGTGGTCAGATTTTCCTAATGGGAAGGGACATATTGTGTTATCACTTTGATGTACACAGACCTGACATTATAAGGTCATGTTGGTCAGATTCCACAGCACTCAAGAGGGGGTCCCTTGATTGGGATCAGGTGTATGAAATTCTAATCTTACTATTTATTGACTGAATGATGTCAAAATGGTCTATGTGTAATAGTAATAAAAATCAGAACGGTTGTGATAAGTGGGCAAAATAACATAAATAAATAAAACAAGCAAAAAAGTGGAATATATAGAATTCACCAGAATATAACCTTAGTTTTATTTCTGGAACAGGCAGAAATCATTTTCTTTGACTTAGCAACTTATGGATGCAATATATTCTTTAAGAACAGCTTCTTATGGATTGTCAGGTAAATTGTGAATTACTGTACTAAGAATATCAGTTTTTATACAGATTTCCGTTGAATGAGCTAGTTTCCATATTCATAGACCCTTCCTATGCTAATCAATGGTCACTAAGAGTATGCCTTCTAACAGTTTGAACAAACCAGAGTTTCACTCTTAGGAACTCAGTGGTGCATGATGCTATTTTGGGCCAAGCACTGTTAACTTCTATTCTCTAGGCAGAAGGTGACTGGAGAGATGAGGTTTCATGCTGCGTATGTTTGAATAAGCAGAAATACCCATAGGCCAAGGTGTTTCCTAACTATATTTCCTTCCTGAAGTTTTAGTGAAATTTCTATCACCTTCATACCTGAGAACTAATGTTAAAACCAAGTGTGGGCATGATCCTGCAATTTTCCATTCACTTGTGTGATTCTCTGCAAAAGTAAATTGCCTACTGGAAGCAGTTCCATGTGGTACAGAAGAAATGACCGATGGGCTCTGTTGCTTAGGAACAACGTGGCACAGGTCCCCATCTTCCTTCATTGTTATGTGCTTAATGGTCTACATGTCTGTCCCTTATTTAGAAACTAATGACAAAGAGATGCTGTGAGAAGCATTTGCATATCATTCATCCTCCAACCTTCCTCTGCTATAGGATGAAAATGAACATCATTGGTCCGAGTATGCTCAACAGTAGAAAGTTGGTTATAGAGGGAAATACTCTATAAGGACCTAAAATGTTGGGATTTCTCATTGTTCCCTCCCTTTCCCATTCCAATAACTTTAAAACTCAAAATATTGAAATCATAAAAGTAGTGTAACAACGATTTTCACAACAAAGTATCTGGTTAGTGTCATATGAAACCAGTTAGTCTTACTGAGAGCATTTAGTCTATTTTGGACAATTAAAATGTCTTAATTTTACATAATTATCTTCTTTTATCTATGGGCATTTACCTCTTTTCTCCTTAGGAAGCTCAGTACAAAAAACACACACTGTCGCCAGGCTCAGTGGCACACACCTGTAATCTCAGCGGCTTGGGAGGCTTAAGCAGGAGAATCCAAAGGCAGCTCAGCAAAAAAGAGGGGCTAAGCAACTCAGTGAGACTCTGTCTATAAATAAAAATATAGAATAGGGCTGGAGATGTAGCTCAGTGGTTGAATGTTTCTGAGTTTGATTCCCAGCAACTTTCCGCTCAAACACACACACACACACACACACACACACACACACACACACACAACACACTGTCATATGTACTTATGTTTGACTAATCTAACCAATGTCCCACCTTTGAGCATGGGATATAAAATGTTGGAAACAAGTTATTAGTAAGTTCTTTTTTAAATGCAGACCACCCAAAGATAGTAGCCTGGTGTTGGAGCCGGAAGATTGGAAGGCTCTACCAAAGCCTGAACCCAGGCTCTACCAAAGCCTGAACCCAGGTACCCTTTGCGTCATCTTCCTGCCAGGAACCACTAGCCCTCATGGATTTCTATCTGGCCTAGGACTCACAGGAATAAAAGATGAAAAAGAGAAAAGCACCACCCCAATCATGGGTTTGTGAGTCTGCTCACCACTTTTACACATGCCATTTCTTATCCTTCCTGGGCAATGGTGGAGAAGACGGTCAGGCTGCAGCTTCTCCAAAGACTGCTGGGCCTCTTCATTCAGTGGACAGCTTTGTGTGGGAAGTTGGTGTACTGGCTAACAGGTCTAATCCATTTACATGGCATGCACAAGTTTTCAATAAATGCCTAAAATTCAAGCCTTCCTCATCTTAAGACAAGGTGAGGGAGGAAACTGGAAAAAAAAATAAGTTTGACATATTTTCACTATTTCTACTCCATTATGACTCACTCATATTTATTTACTCATATTTACTTCCACTTCAACTGGAGCTCATTTAATGAGCCTCACAGTAGCTAATCTACACAACATCTTTATGAAAAACTTTAAAATGTGTCAACCATTTCTAGTGGTGTGCAGAGTTCATGGCTTTTACCAGTGGTAGCAGAGATTTCTGAACATCAGAGACAGAGTTAGTTCCCAAATTCCTCTGCTATATTCACCTGGGTAGAGTCCTAACTTTACAAATGTGTTGGTGGCTGTAACTATAGATACAAAATATGAGAACCCATGGAAATTTCAAGTTAAAAATAAGTGAAGAGATAAAAATTTACAACTAGGCATTTTCAAAACTAGGAATTGTGTATATTTCTTGTGTATAATGTTGTTTTGAAATATACACAATGTGGGATGGCTAAATTAAAACATTCATGACCTCATATCTTTATTTTTATAATGAGAACATTTAAAATTTTCTTCAAATTTATGAGACATTTTGTAAATAATTCAACCTATACATTTATTCTATCTGTCCCTTTTCATATGCATCATATTTACAATAAAAATCTAAATATCTAATATACATGTGTATATACACACACATATATAAATTTTCTGGATCTGTTCACCTTTTTCCTTTTTTCCAACCTGCCTTCCCAGAGAAAGCATGCATATAGACATAATTCTTAAGTAAAATCAATACCATCATAATTTAATTAAAGTTTAGTTATAATATTTATGCACTCACAAATTTATATGGCTAGTGACTAGGAGATATCATATTAATATTAAGATAGATTGATAATTAGAAAGAAACAAAAGAAAATTGAATCAGATATGATGAATTATATAGAATTCAGTATGATTTAGTACGCCTTTTTTTTATAAAGTTTAAAAGTCATTTCACATATCCATCATTTTACTCAAAGGAAAAGTAACTGATATATTTGAAAAAAATAGGCAAAATTAATTAGAGGGAAAAATGAAAATAGATGCACATACAGAAATGATGAGGAAAATTTTATTGAAATGTGGTACAAGAAAAATATAGATAGACCTTAGGGAAACTTAAATATCAGGAACTCTTTCTTCCCGCACCCCATAACTCTCTTCCTCTCTCTCTCTCCATCGTTCTCACAGGGTAGGTGATCTCTAGATCATGACTTGTCCTGTCTTCATTTAGAGAGAAAAGGAAACTGGCAGTTGAAGAACATAATTTGCAGTTTCCTCTTGGGCTCTATTCTGTAGGTAATTTACCTTTTATAAAGCTTTGAATGAACAATGAACCCATTCTGGACTCAACATGACATTGAATTTGTGCTGAGGACAACTAGTTCTATACTAGATCATTACTCTCAGGTTCATTAAGAAAATACTGATAGCTGGGAGAGACTTCAGGACAAAAAGCATTATTAGATAATAAGCTTACAGAAGAGTGAATATTTCTAACAAGCAAAATTAAGCAGTACAAAAAAGACATACACTAAAATAAATTGAATGTCAAATGAATTAAATTGTATGACAACATAATCACAACATTGGAATGTAAATAACAATTAAAAATTAACATTCATAATTTGTATGAAGTTTTTATAAATGAACGATAAAGACATCAAACTAAATATTTTAGAAAATATGCAAAGTCAAATGAACATATATCGAGTTTAACATATGTGATCTCGTCCATAATGAAATCTGTTAATGAAAATAATTAGTGAATCATGGTAAGGTGGGGACTGTCTGTATTTATATATGTAGTGGTCTCTCTTGACCTGTGGGAAATACTTTTGAAGACCTTCAGCACATTCTTGCAACTGCTGTTTTTAGCATACTCTAGGTACAAGCACCACAAAGGCAAAACAGCAGATCTGACTTTCAAGACAACTTCTAAGTAGCTACAGGATGGCAGTATATAAAGCACAGATGTATTGGACAAGGGTAGTTCATGGACAAGGTGGGAGAGAACAGGGTAGCACAAGATTTCACCATGTTGCTCAGAACAACAAGCAATATGAAGCTCATGAATTGTTTATTTCTGAAATTTTCCTTTTAATATCTTCAGATCACACTTGACCAGGGATAACTGAACTGTAGAAAGGAAACCATAGATAAGGGGTCCACGGCATAGTCTAAATCTTGCCAAGAGAACAGTTTCATGTCAATAATCAAAATTGGATAATAACTATATACACTGACACAAATCATGAATGAATGGTTACTTCCTGACAGGAAGGAAGAAATAAAATCCATCATTATATTTTAAAGGTATTGTGATATTCCTTCCTTTAGAATATTGAACTTTACAAACTCATGTGCAAAAATACTATACTATATCTATGAATTTATATTTTCTAGCACAATTTTATTTGATTTTAAAAAGAAATAGTCCCTCTAAGCAAACCATACATTTAATTATTGTTTCTGAAGTTACTTGTAATTTGTATTACTAATTTAAAAAAATAAAGTGTTTTAATAATATTGCTTTCAAGCATTGAAGATACGATTCAATTAAAAATACATGATGATTAAGAATACGTAGTAATATCAACAAAGGTAAATAATAATTTAAGTTTCCTAATACATCCCTTTTGTTTATGTTAAATTGAATTGTCTGTAAAGAATAGATCAGATGCTTTAAACTTATTTTAAATTGTGACTTTAAATTTTTGGGGGTGCATTTCATTTTAAACATTATGTCGTTAGAAATGTATGGATCTATATTACTATATTAAATGACTTATAATTGAATCAGTTATAAATATCATCAGAAATAATCATTTTTCTTATATTTCTTAAAGATCTTCTCATTATGTAAGTTAGGTCTATCAATTATATGTATATCCTTTGGATAAGAGGTGATATATGATTATTTTTCCAGAATGATGAATCTGTTCTGATGTGATTTAACTACCCATCAGTGATTATATACTGTTGAGTAATTTTGTTCAATTGGCAAAATAATTTTGGAGGAGTTTAAGCAATACTGTTGCAATGTGAGAGGATTCCCAAAACATTCTTTTTTTTTTTTCCCCCTGTGGCATATCAAGTGAAAAGTTACTGATAGTCTATCCATCTCATAAATCATTTAAGCTGACCCTTGGGAAAAATATAACTATGAATTGTACTTCTTCTTAGAGTTTCACAATATGCAATAAAATTATTTTTATCGTTTTACATGTTTGAATTTATTTAACAATTTTCTCTTCACTTTTTCTTTTAGAGAATTGGAACCATTATCATCTATGATGTGGACAACTCTCCTTTGAATGTCTCAAATTATATACACTTTGGTCTTGCCTCTTTTTTCCTTTTTACCCATAGCCAAGGCACCAGCAATACTGTCGACTGTGTCTCCACATAGCTGTGAAAGCTGGGTGTTTCTTATTTTCTTGACCTCTACAATTCTGCTCTAAGCTACCACAATTTCCCACTTGACTTCAGTATTGACCTCCCAGGGATCTCCCTGCTTTCTTCTCTGATGTTTCTCAGTGTACTTTCATCATAACAGCCAGAAAGGTCTTCTGGTCAAAAAATATCTAATAACCCTTTTATGTCATTCAAAATTAAGGTTGATCGATAATTTCATAACATTCTGACCAGAGAAGACACTTTGTATGTTGTCTGTATTTTATATCTACTGAGATAGATCTTGTGTCCTATCACTTGTTTTATCTTGGAGAGTATCTGGTTTGTACTTATATGCTATTGTCCTGGGGTAGAGTGTTTTGCACAGTCTTTTAGAGCTATTTGGTTTATCATGTTCCTTAGTCCTCTGTTTCCTTACTTGTACACTGAATGGCTGGTCTGTTATTGAGAGGGGAAATTGAAATCTCCAACTATTATTCCTCTTTCTCTCTTCTGCTAGCTTTGCTTCAAATATTTTGAAGGTCTTTAATTAGATCCACAAACCTTTAAAGTTACAATATCTTCTTGCCATGTATAATATCCTACCTTGTCTCCTGCACTCTTGTCTATTTGAAATTAATATTTTCTGTTATAGTTTAGACAGATTTTCATCAAGAAATATTTTTTTTCATGCTTTTCTTTCAATCCATGTATGCTTATCAACGTATAAGAACAGCATATTATTGGATCATGTGTTTTCATTCACTCTGCAAATCCATCATTTGATTAGAAAATTTATACTTGTATTAATTATTAATTAATTGATCAAATGATTAATGAATTCAAGCATTTTTTGTTGTTTTATTTTATGCTAAAATCCCTTATTAGATTTTTGTGCCTCTTTTTCTGTATTAATGTTTTCTTTTTTGCCTAGGTGATTTTTTTGGTAATGAAATGTTTCTCATTTCCTTTTTTGTATGTTTTGTAACCATTTTGGTAGTTACTATGAGATTACATTTAACATCCTAAATTACATAACTTTAAAAATAAGGCAAAACCTCAGTTTTTATTAAAGGGAGATCACTGGAGTACAAGAAAGAGTTTGAAGGAGAAAGGAGAGGGATGGGAAAGGAGAGGAAGGGTGGGGTAAAATTGGCCAAATTATACTATGTATGTATATAAATAAATAGTTAATTTTATCTTTATGCATATCTACAAAGAATGGGTTTAGGGGCTGGGGTTATATCTCAGTGGTAGAGCACTTGCCTTGCACATGTGAGGCACTGGGTTCAATCCTCAGCACCATATAAAAAATAAATAAATAAGATATTGTGTCTATCTTAGAAAAATCTTTAAAAAAGGTTAAAAATACATAGAAGGAATAACAATAGAGGAAGGGAATAGGGCAAAGGGGAAGAAGAGGTAAAGCAGAAATACTGGGGCCTGAAATGGAGCAAATTACATTTCATTCTTTTATGCTCATGCCAAAATGAGCTCTAATTTTAGTATAACTACAATAAAGTAATAAAAAAATCAGAAAGAAAGGGGAGGGAGGATTAGGTGGGAGGTCTTCAGGTTATGAGGGTGTGTTCCTGAAGGGGATATTGGTACCCTGATCCTTCTTCATTTTCTCCTTTTTGTGTCCTAGCTGTGGGGTGAATGGTTTAACTTTATTACATGTTCCTAGTATCATGTGTTTCTTCACCACAGGCCCCAAAGCAAGGGACCAGCCCACCCCAGACTAAAACCTTTACAACTATGAACAAAAATAAACTGTTCCTCCTTATAAATTGACTAGATTAGGTTTTTTATTGTTGTTGTTGTTTGTTTGTTTGTTTACAGTAACAGAAAGCTGATCATCAGGGATTTTTCCCTACTTTCTGTACCTACAGAGATGCTTTCCTCCTCCTTGAGCCACAGTCAAAAGGATGCTCATGAACTGTGTCTGCACCCAGTGCCTGATTCTGGAGTTTGAACTTCCATGTATGTAGACCAAGGAATACTGGGTGATAAAAAATTACTCAACCTGCTACTGGTTTGGTTACTTTAAAAAAAAAAAGTCACCTTAAAAGAGCACACTATACGGATACGGCCACATCAATGATTATAGCAGCACAATTCACAATAGCTAGACTGTGGAACCAACCTAGATGCCCTTCAATAGATGAGTGGATAAAAAAATTGTGGCAGCTATACACAATGGAGTATTATGCAGCACTAAGAAACGACAAAATCATAGAATTTGCAGAGAAATGGATGGCATTAGAGCAGATTATGCTAAGTGAAGCTAGCCAAGCCCTAAAAAACAAATGTCAAATGTCTTCTTTGATATAAAGAGAGCCACTAAGAATAGAACAGGAAGGAAGAGCATGAGGAAAAGACTACCAGTAAACTAAGACGAATGGGGGGAGAGAAAGGAAGAGAGAAGGGAAAACATATGGAAATGGTAGGAGACCTTCAGTGATACACAAAATTATAAGAGGTTATGAGGGGCAAGGGGGTGGGGGGAAAAAAGGGGAGAGAACTGAACAACAGCAGAGGAGGTAGAGAGGGAAGATGGGAGGGGAGGGGAGGGGAGGGGGGATAGTAGGGGGGATAGTAGGGGATAGGAAAGGTAGCAGAATACAACAGTCACTAATATGCCATTATGTAAAAACGTGAGTATGTAACAGAAGTGAGTCTGTATTATGTATTTGGGGAGTTCAAAACCCAATTGAGTCGAATGTATGAAAGATGATATGTCTTGAGCTCTGTAATGTTTTGAACAATCAATAAAAAAAATAAATAAAAAAAATTAAAAAAAAAGTCACTTTGGTATACTTCTTTTTCAAGAAAAATGACACTGATATTAATATAATTTGCATCTTATTTTCAGTACAGTCTTTTGCATTTAATAAAATCCTTATTAATTGATACATAGAAAATAAAAATGAAAGAGCAATATTTAGGCTAAATGTTTTTCTATCCCCCATGATCCGAAGGAGAGAAGACTAAACCATTTTCTAGGAGTTGAATGTACTTGAGGAAAGCAGTGCAGTGAGCCATGCAGCTTGGTTTCTGTCTGCACATTGTTCAAGTTCTCCCTGTGACTGGTTGGCTTTTTCAGTAACTGTACTTTTCCTGTTGCTCTATTATTGTCACACACAGCATGCACATCTTTAAAATATGATATTAGGATAAAAGTGCATAAACAAAACACATAAAATTAGAAAGAATATAGAAACGTAAATAGTATATGGAAATAAAGTTACAGATAAAAATCACATATGAAATGAGTAGATGGAACAAATCTGATTTTCGTTTTTATTGCTTTTTCCTTACACTTTCAATAGAAGCAGAGATAAGCCACATTCTTTCCCTTTTCTTCCATTTTCTCTTTTGAATTCTACTGGCTTTTCTCTTTCTTATATTGGAAATATCACAGCATCAAATATAACACAGGACTCCTATCTGCCTTTTGCTTCAGTGTGCAGGTGACTTTAACATATGTCCATCACACTTGTCTTCGTCTTGGAGACAGGAGAGTGTCCACATTGTTCAAGATTCCCTATATATTGTATTGTATACCTCCTTTAAGGGGACTAAGAAAACATATTTCCTTCAGTCACAGCTTCTGGGATTCCCCTCCTAAAGCCTCAGATCCTACCCCATAAAGCAAGTTTTGTAGAAAAAAAAAAAGATAAATTCTGGGCTGGGGCTGTAGCTCGGTGATGAAGCACTTGCCTTGCAAGTGTGAGGCACTGGGTTTGATCCTCAACACCATATAAAACTAAATAAAGATATTGTGTCCGTCTACAACTAAAAAAATAATAATTAAAAAAGGATAAATTCTTCTTGCTCCCCTTTAAGTTTAATGCACAGAGAAAGGAAGCAAATCCAATATCAATAATAAAATAGCAATAAAACAGCATATATGTAATTTCAATGTTTCTAAATTTTCCTGTCCTGCATAAGCAAAAGTTAACTTTTTCTGCAGAAGTACTGCCTTTCAGAGCTTTATTTACAATCTGTTGGTCTCAGTTTTTTTTTTTTTTTCCCAAGCACCATCAAATTGTTCCCTTTACCTAACAATACTACTGTCCAGTTTGCTATATGGAGACTTATTTGTACTTGCATTGTATTAAGAAAAACAGAAATTCCATAATGTTAAAAAAAGAATTATAACATTTCTTTAATATGTGTAAAATAATATTGATTTTTTTATATAACCACTTTCACAATGACTATACATAAGTTTTTAAATCAAGGGAAAATAAACAAGAGAAAATTTGTCACAGCAGAACATGGAGATGTATAACAAATTGCAGAAAAGAATTAGAAGAGTCAGACTGAAATATGTTGTTAACACACAAAAACACAGAGCATGAATACTTGCAGAAAAGTTTACAGCTTTAGGAATGACAGAGACCTTAAGAAATACACGTTGCTCATTAGTAGAGGAACTGAGAAGAGTAATGAGTGAGGTTTGAAGAGTAGGTCATAAAAGAACATATCTGACACCAAGGCACAATGAAATGCAATTAAAATGTTCTCAAGACAATTCGTAAAAGGATGAAATGCATTGCACCAAGTTTTATGGTCTAATAAAACTAAAATGTACCTTCACTCTGTTGGAAAGGTTTATGAAGAGGAAGGAAAGATGAGGTAATATAAACAGGCAGTTTCTATAGCTTCTGAGGTACTATATGAAGGGACAGGCGAACTCTGCTTCATTTATAATAAAATAGAAATGTGCTTGGGCTAAAAATACTTGACTTGTTTTTTTTTTTTGAGAGTTTTTTTAAATGTATAGAACCAAATAGTATATCTTCGCTGAATAGAAATTCTAAAAAAAAATAGGTAAAGTTAACACTATCAAATTCTATATATTTAGCTACTTTGACATTTCCATCCACAATTATCCTAAGGCATTTATTCTCTTCTTGGAAAATAAATAAGATGGATTGATGGCTAGACATATAGATAATTCATTACTCTTTTTCAGGGGAAAAAACTGTTTTTCAGTACAATAGGTGATAAAGAAAAGAGAATACAATCAGAACTAATATTTATATCTGTGAATGTAAACAGACTGAAAATAAATCACAACTTTTATGTCATACTCTTTAATTGAATTGACCTATCTCTTAAGTGCATTCACTCTTAGGAGAAATGACTATATAATACAGAAATAATATATATTCCAGTTCCATATTTACAGATTGCAAAAAAACTTGACTTACTGGAGAGGTTGCCTTACCTCTTAATTTTCAACAGTATAAAGTCATGTGATCATATGAGTTTCAATATGATTAACAATAAAACTGGGCTCTTATTTCTCCTGCTCTCCTGCTTTTGGGTTTCAGTGATAAAAATATGGTATTACTTAAAATATGATTTTTATCTCTCTTGATTATTCATTTATGTCCCTGAATACTATATAGCATATTTAATTTGGGGGAAATAAGACAGAGTATTTCAGTTGACATAAAGTATATTTTTGTGAAAGATGCATTCTAAACTTTTGCAACGACTCTGCCAACTTAGTTTCTGATTGCAAAACAAATAGAGAAATAAAACTTCCAGTTGAAGTAACTCTCAAATTGTCATGATTTTTCCCTCTGTAATATTATTAATTTAAAACTGAAGAAAGTTTTTATGGGTTGAATTGTAACTTCTAAAAAGAAATGCTGAAGTTTTAATTCCTTGTATATCAGAATGTGACTTTATTTGAAAGTAGTTCATTGAGGTCATTCTGGAGTTGAGTACATCACTGATTCAAAATATCATTCTTTTCTCTCTCCTAACTCAGTGGTACTTTACCACCAAACTACATTCTTACTCCTTTTTATTTTTACGTTTTTTTCTTGATACATTGTCTCACAAAGTTGCTGAAGGTCTATCTAGACTTGCAATCCTCTTGTTTCAGCTTCCGGGATTGATGACCAGTGATCTTATAAGAGGACAGAGAGACAGACTAGGGACAATGTCATGTGATGACAAAGGCAGAGTCTGAGGTCTGTGTTTGCAAGTCAAAGAATACAAAGATTTCTAGCAACCCCAAGAAGCTATACATGAGCATGAAAAATGTTCCTTACAGTTTTCAGAGGAAGTATGTCCCTGATTATACCTTGATTTTGGATTTCCAGCTACATGAACTGGAGAAAACAAATTTCTGTGGTTCTTCATAACTGTTTTGTAGTACTTTGGACTGTGTGGTCCTTGATGAGAAAAGTAATCAACTATATTTAAGAAATACACATACATACGTACACAATTACTAATAAATGGAAAATAATTGCACAAAAAAAATTTAATTATTCATGATACTGCAATTAATGAGGAAACTGAATTATCTGAATCACTACCCCATTAGAATAGAAAATATCCTGATTTTTTTCTGCCATATGTGTGAGTGTGTAGCTTAATCACAAATGAATGCAATGAAAAAAAAGTTGAGCTGTGCTTTCAATTCAAGCTTCTCTTTCATAAAAGAAATAAAAATAGGACAAAGTTAGGACACAATATTTAGATGTAATTTTAGATGAAGACATATCATTTATGTATCTCCTTTCTCTGTTAACATTATAATGTCAAGACTTCTGAACTCTTAAAATGAATTTAAGCAGCAACATAATTCCAATACTGCTGAAGTTTTCCTTAGACAAATTATTTCTCTTATTTAAAAATAAAAACCTAATTGATGGCAGAAAATAAATAGGAGCATCCATTGGTTACAGTGATTTTTAATTGCTATAGCTGATAAATCTAGTCTCTACAGCTTAGTATAATAGTACACATAAAATGCTCATATCTGCTCCAGTTGTTTAATTCAGAAACCCAGGCTGAAAATGTTCTATTGTCTTCACCTCTGACCCCCAGAGTCCCTCATAAATACCACAGGTTGCTGGGTTTCTGGAAATCCTTGTGAAGCCCTCTTCCTCCCAAGAGCACATTTAACATCACTGTCAAGAGAGTGTTCAGAGATCTACTTGTCCAGGTTAAACTTCAGAGTTAAGAAGCATGGAAACAGAATTCTTCAGCATATTCTGGACTTGAGATTATTTAAGTAGGGTCTATTTTCCTAAAAACTGGTTACCTATGAAATATAAAGACAAGAACCTTTACACACAACTACGTCACTTAACAATAGGGATACATTCTGGTAAATAGGTCTTTAGGTGATTTCGCTCGTGTGTGAACATTAGAGAGTGTACTTTCACAAGCCTAGTTGCTATAGCGTGCTACACATCTAGGCAATATGGTGTATAGAGACATTGCTTTTAGGCAAAAAACTTGCACAGTAAATTATCATACTAAATACAGTAGGCAATTGTAATAGTTATATTTGTGTATCTGAACCATATGTAAACACAGAAAAGATATAGTAAAAATATGCTACAAAGATAAAAAATGTACGTGGACATAGTGCACTTACCATGAATAAATTTTCATGAAAAAGCCTTTTCTCTTGGTTCTAAGTGAGTGAGAAGTGAATGAATGTGAAGACCCAGTTTATTAGTACACACTAGTGTGGAAATTATGAAAACTGTACACTTAAGCTTCATTAACTTACTAAAAACTCTATAATATATTATAAACCATATATGTGTGTGTACATATATACACACAAATATATAGTATGTAAATATATACACACATACATATATATGTATATATACTCTATGCATGTACATTTATACATATACAATTTTTAGTAAGCTTAGTGCAGCTTAGTTCATAATTAATGCAGCACATTGGTATTTGTATATAAATCTCTCTCTTTCTCTCTCTCTCTCTCTCTATCTATCTATCTATCTATCTATCTATATATATATATATATATATATATATATATATTGAGATATTGGAAAGAGAAGAAGTCAATCTGAGTGCTGAATGCAGAACAGTGATTACTAGAGGCTGGGATGGGGAGGGAAATACGTATAGGGTTTGGATTTGATGAGTACAGATGATAGGCATGTATTGCAATATCACACTCAATTCCATCAATACATGCAATTAATACAGATTGAGCAAATGCAAAATGTCATTCTACCTTCAATCATAAATCAACCTTATCTTATTGGACTTTTTATTTACTTTGTAAGCTTATAAAAACTTTTTCCTTCTTTTGTAATAACATGTAGTTTAAAATATAAACACATTGTATGTTGTACAAAAACATATTTTTTTCTTCATATACTTAGTTTATGATATTTTTTCTATTTGAATATTATTTTCTATTGCTTAAAGCTTTTGTTAAAAATGAAGACACAGGGCCTGGGGTTGTGTCTCAGTGGTAGAGCAGTTGCCTGGCATGTGTGATGCACTGAGTTGGATCCTCATCATTGCATAACATAAATAAATTAAACAAAGGTATATATAAAAAAAATGAAGACACAAACACTCATGGTGGCCTAGGCTTACACAGGGTCAGGATCATTAATAGCAATGTGTTCGGAAGGCCTCCAGGGACAATAACATCCATGTAGCTGTCCTTTCACATGACAGCAATGCTTTCTTCAGAATCCCTCACTCTTGAAGGTCCTACCTGAGGGTGTTTTACAGTTAAGTCCTCTTTTTCTTTTTCTAATAAATGGAAGAAGTACACTCTAAAATAATGGTAAAAAAAATGTAGCAAATACATGACCCAGTAACATAGGAGTTCATTATCATTTTCATGTATTAAGTATTATAAATAATTATATTTGCTCTACTTCTATAATACTGGCATTACAGTAGGTTTATTTACACCAGCGTGACTATGAAAATTGGAGCAACCTGTGGCATTACGATGGTACAATATCTGTGACATTGACAGGTGATAGGACTTTTTCAGCCTCATTGTAATATTACAGGGCCACTGTTATAATCTTATGGGTCATTCACTGATTGAAACATCACCATGTGGAACAGGACCATATTATAGAATGTGGATCAGAAACTGGAAGAGCTGCAATCAAAACTCCCCTTTTAAAAGGAAATACAGCTGGGCGCCTTGATAAGATTCCTTTCTCTAAGAGAGTGAGTTCTTGATTAGACTCTGATTTGCCCCCTAGGAGCCTCCTCTCCCTTCATTATCCCCTTGGCTCCATGTAAAAGTGTTTGGAAGTATTTCTTCTTTGGTGAGTGAGTTTTCTTCCATTCTTTAGTGCTTCAACCTGCTTCCTGCATGTGGAAGTGTCTGGTTCCAAGTGTTATTTTCCTGCTTGAACTGCCTAGGGTTATTTTAGTCTGAGCTTTGCAATTCCTTTGGCAGTACTGTTTCATAGAAGTGTTAGTGAGCTTCCCGTGTTTGCTACGACAAGTTCCATATGCTTATTTCTATATCCAAAGATCCTTCCTAGGTCCTCGTTACAAACTTACCATCATCATCTTGGCTTTCTAGCTCACAAATGTTTGGGCCACACTGAAACTCTTTTGACCTGCACTTGAAACACTTTGTTCAATGGCTGATTTTCAACAATTTGTGTTACTCAGAAGCAATTTAATTATATTGTCTGTTGTGGGGTCCAGCACTCCTTTCTAGGCACAAGGCCTTCACACAGTGAATTTCTGTTGCTTCCATATGATAACTCTTTGAAGTCCAGCTAACGTGTGCCTATGATTCACCATACCTTGCTAAAAATAGGCAACATACATTATATTCTGGTTTCTTCTAATTACTGCATTTTAGAGATTTAGGCTTAAATTAATTTGATGTCTTTTGAGCAATCTATCTTCTTAACAGATTTTAATTTTCAGTATGGCCATTAAGAAATCATCACATATATGCATTTTGGTTAAGGCAACAAATAATTTCAATTCAACAATATCTAAGTTAATTAGAATAATATTTACTGTTAAAGCAAATGCCCAATCTCACATTTAATTTTCTAAAATCAGTAATCTGTCTATGCTAACTGAAAGAGAAGCCAGAAAATGTAGTCTATCAGAAAGAGCAGAAGTATGAGAGAATAAAATTAGTGGTGAATCTTAGAAACATCTGCCACAAAATCAGTGTTGCTCTATGGCACTTAAACATTCTAATTTGTTGTTTTCAAATTTTCTAACTTATATTCCTTAATGCTTGGTCGCCAAAACAGCCAGAGTGATACCTCAAAAGAGTATACTGTCCCCTTACATATATCTTTCAATAAAAGCCAAGATGTGTCAAGACTTAGTGAGGCCTCATCTCCAGTTTCCTCTCTGTGCAACCACCAATCTCCTCATTCACCTGTCCCTTCCAAAACTGAAAAATCTGCTTATCCTCCAACATGGCAAACATATTCTGGAAGATAACTTTTGCAATTCCTATTATCCCAGTCTGGAGCGCTCTTTTCTGATATATTCTAATAACTCATAGCTTAGACCCTTCCTAATTGGTGACCACTGCTCAATAATATCACAGATCAGCAAAGCCCTTCTTGACCAACCCACGCAATGAATTTCCTTCTCGTCTCTAGTGCTGCCTTTTGGAGGCTTCTATAGCATACACACCTTCCCCAGCACCTGGACCTGGGGCACCTGATCCTGGGCACCCTGCCTGGGGTCAGCAGAACACTGTGGGTAGCAGCTTCTGCTGATAATTGTTGCAGGTGACTTTAAAGCCAAGTGTCAACATGGAAATCTCTGTTTGAAGGGCTCTCCCTGATACTCCAGAGAGGAGGTTGTCAGCAAGTTCTGCGAGCTGACGTATCGGCACTGGTCCCACACAGGGTTTGGATGACAAGCCCAAAGCACCTCTTCCTCAAGTACTTGATCTCAGCACCAAATGAACAGCTTCTCTTACAACTTATTACTGTGTTATGGTTTTCTTTACTTCTTACTTGAAATTTGGAAATAACTTTTTTTTTTATTGGAAGTTGTCATGGTTACTTAATAAAATTTAGCTAATATAAAATGAATAATAAAAAATACATATTTTCAATGAATCAATAAATAATAAATTGATAAATTTAAATTTAATTAATGAATTTTTGTCTAATATTAACAAATAAATTTCTTGCTTTCATTTGTACTTTGAAGAATACTATTAGATGGTTTTTACTAGTCTAAAGCAAGAAAAAAAAAAGACTAAACTAAATTTTATAAAGAAATTTAATGGAGTAAATTTGGACTTCATCCTTGGTCAAACCCCATGTTATAAGTTCATGATATTAACTTTATTGTACCTATTTCTCATTTAACATTTTAAGTAAGTTTGAAATAAATATAAAAACTTTAGTTAGTGACTGAAAATTATTTCAAAACATGCAAGAAGACATCAATTTGTTACTAAGAGCAACATAGTGTAAGACCATAAGAGATTTGTGAATTTAAGAAAGGCACAGTAATGTGTGAACTTCTACCTCATCTTACATTATTTATACCATCTGCTAAAGGTTTTGTTTTGTGATTATATTAATGAATGTGCTAGTGTTGCTTTTCCTTGTGTAATTAAGATTGTCATTTCACATTTGTCATGATGGCCCATGTCCCTGTATGTGTGCCAATGCCTTGTATAATTACAGATATATTTTAATATTTATGTTGCTTGCAAAACTATTTCTTCTTATCTATATTAAATAACTATTTATGTCCAATTGCACTGAAAATAAATTTAAAATTACTGCTTTATCAATATAAAAGAAATTTTTAAATTATTAGCTGCAAATATTAAAGAAATTTTTTGTGACCTGGTAAATAGTGTAGAAACTCTATGTGGTAAAATATTGAGATATATGCTTCATAAGGTGTTGCTCATGTTGACAGCTTTATGAGTTAATATTCCATAGGCTTCCTGATATCTGACAGGTTATGTTTATACATACCCATACCAGAAAATAATTTCTCCTTTTGAAGACTATGTGCATCATGGACCCATTTCTTAGAAAGGGTTTCAATGCAAAAGCTGTTGAAAACTACTAAAAATTTTCTTGTCATATATATTCAAGATCAACTTCCAACTTTGTTTTGTTCTATGGAGTCAAATGAGGTAGCATTCTATATGGGGAGGGTGTGCACATGAGGATGCACATAATAAGTGAATATAAATACATGCAATCAGAGTACTTTTTTCTAATAGATATGAACATGGATTCAATTTTAAATTATCTTCTGCTACTTTATAACTATGATTTATGTCTCTCTTCCTTTTTGTTACTTTGCTCTATCTATTGCTACATTTCTGTGAAAAAGTCCAACATATTTTGGGTGTGGGGATAAGACCAAGAGAAATCAGTATTTTTGACTAGATAAAGCAGTTCAAGTGACTCCTAGGACCCAGAGAGTATGCAGGAGATTCTGGTTAGAGGAAGGCTTTGTCTCCTGATGCTACAGCTCTGTGTGTGAATAAACAGGAATCTCAGACTTACTGGTGACCTTGCCATTGACAGAGCAAACTCGAAGAAGCATTGCAGACACTTTAAAACTAATTACTCTGTAAATTTGATTTAATCCACTATATCCCACAAAATGATCTGTCCCATGGACAAGCATTATACAGCCTAACGACCAAGAATATTTCTTACATTTTAAAAGGACTGTAAAACAAGAAGACAAGAAAACCAACCAATAAAGATGCTTGTATGCTCAAGACAAGTTTACGTTCTAATAAACCCATGGTAAGTTGAAAATATTACAAGTAAAAAGTCATTTAATGCACCTACCAAACATAATGGCTAGCAACACAGCACTCTGGTTGTTTATCCCTGTGGTCACAGCACTGCAGAGTATCCTGAGAAAACATCAAGCCACCCCCTCCAGCTGGGGACAGAATCACAACCTAAAGTTTAATTATGGTTTCTCCTAAATGTTTATTAATTTTATACCAATGTAAGAATCCCAAAACTTAAACTTTTCTAAGCTAGAGATGATCTGTGAACATAGAATATAAAACACACACCAAACATGATCTACAAAACAAAAAATACATATATTATAGAAAAATTCTTTACGGAAAAAAATTGCTGATCCATGATACCATTTATCTAAATTCAAAACTAACTCTTAAATTGTGTACACATAGGATGGCGTAAGGAAGGTAGCAAAGGGTATAAAACTGAACTGTCATTGGAATCACAACTTACTGAAGGTTAGACAAAATTTGTGGACTTAACTTAGGAGGATAACTTCTAGCAAGAATAAATGAGCTGAAAAAAATGTCAATATTCTGTAAATGATTTTAAAAGAATCTAGAATCTCAGAAATACTGTTATAAAACACCCACTTATAATTCAAGTTATCTGATGTCATAAAAGTTGAAAAAATTTAGAACCTGTAAACCTCAAGTTGACAATGATTTTTAGAGGCATTATAACCATGATCCATAAAGTAAGGGTGAAAATCATTATAGTGAGAGGAAACTCAGAATTCTTAGACATGTAGAAACTATTTTTAAAAACTATATAGAATTGATAGAACTGAAATATTTAATATCTAATTAAAGGTCACAAGTAGGACTTAATACGCAAGTGGAGAAGAGAGATTAAAATGGCAAAGTACTGGATATGTCAATGAAGCTTACCCAACTTAAAGAACTGAATGAGGCCTCAGTCATTTGGAGATAAATCAAAAAAGTTCAATATTTATTATCTGGGGACTGTGGGAATAAAGAAGATGACTTTGGTGCAGGAATGAAAATAAAAGAAATGATGAAATTCCCCCAATTTAGTATAAAAATATAAATATTTAGGTTAAAGAAGTGCACCAAACTTTGAAAAGTATAAATGTAAAGAAAAGCACATCAAGGCACATTATGATTCAAGAGCCTAAAATCAAAGATAGAGGCATGTAAACTTGAAAACAGAGAATAAACATGAACACTTGCATATTTGGGATGATCAATTCAAATTGCTTCACATTTCTGATCAGAAAACACCGGAAACCAGAAGACATTGGAACAACCTATTAAGATTGTTGTTGGGGGCAGGGGCGGGGAGAGGTAAATGTGGATACACTTTCAATTCAGAAATCTAAAACCTGGGATAATACCTTGGAGGAATGAAACCTGAATGAAGATAACCTCAGATGATGCACTATTAAAATATTGTATGAGACATACTACAGAAATTTATCAGGAAAATGATAATACTAGCAATCTGTGATTTGTAAGAAGGAAGGAAGACAAAATGATAAATATCAGGGTGAATATAAGACTATTTTTCTAACTTATAGTATTTGAAATAATTATGAGAGTAGAAAGCAACATTTATGAAACTGGTAGTGATTTAAATCTATGTAAATATGTTTATGACAACCATAACATAAAATAAGAATGAGAAAAAAATCTGTTATCTTAAAAATCATTTAAATTGACCTGGTACAATACCAACTTTAATTAGGATTTTAAATTTAGTTATGAATCTGGCAATTGCGAGAGATACCAACTAAAAACTAAAAATGCAGACGACGTTTTGTACATAATCTATACACAATTCCAGAAGCAAAACCTCAGCAAGTTATTTTATATATATTTAAAAACTGTTTGTAAAAATTGTATGAAAAAGTAAAGGGAATGAAATACCAAAAACAATTTGGTATGGGAAAAGCACACTAGCAAGATTCACATCACATGATTTGAAGACCTCCACTAATGACCAGGTTACAGAGAAACACATCAAAATACAACCTGGAAATAGAAACAAATATGGCTAGTTCATTTTTGACAAAAGAGAAAAGAAAAAAATCCTTCCCTTCAGCAAATAATTTGAAATGTGTGTATAAGAATAAATACACACATAAGTATATAAGATATAAAATGATGTATAACTTGTATTTTATATAATACTTAGTTTAAAATGAACCATAGGAGTGACATGCAGAATGTAAAGCTGAGAACATTTTAACGAAAACAAAAAAAACTTACTTGTTTTTAGGTAAAGTTTTCTTGCATAACATACCCAAAGCACAATCCTGAAAAATACATTGATAAAATAGACTTTATCAGAGTTAACAACAACAACAACAACAACAACAACAAAAAAAAACAGAAACAAAAAACTTTTTCTCTGCAAAAGGTAATGCTAGAGAAATGAAAAGACAAGTACCCACATGCAAACATATAAAGATCAGTTAAAATTCACCAATTGGAAACTAGCCAAATCTCTAGATATTGGATGAAACTTTGAATAAGTACTACTCCTCAGAAAATATATAGAAGGAAAAAAAGCACATGAAAATATGGTTAACATTTTTGGTGATCAGTAAAAAACTAATCGAAAAACACAATGAGATGTCAATATAAATCTATTAGAGTGGCTAGAATAATATATTTTTAACATGGTGAAAATAATCACTGGCCAGGATATAGAGAAATCAAAAGTCAAGTTTCTTTTTTTTTTATTGTTGGTCGTTCAAAACATTACATAATTCTTAATACATCATATTTCACAGTTTGATTCAAGCGGGTTATGAACTCCCAACTTTACCCCGTATACAGATTGCTGTATCCCATCAGTTACCCTTCCATTAATTGACATATTGCCTTTCTAGTGTCTGATGTATTCTGCTGTCAGTCCTATTCTCTACTATCCCCCCTCCCCTCCCCTCCCCTTTTCTCTCTCTACCCCTTCTACTGTAGATCATTTCTTCCATTTATATTATCTTGTCTTACCCCTCCTTTCCTCTTATATATCATTTTGTATAACCCTGAGGATCGCCTTCCATTTCCATGCAATTTCCCTTCTCACTCCCTTTCCCTCCCACCTTTCATCCCTGTTTAATGTAAATCTTCTTCTCAAGCTCTTCGTCCCTACCCGGTCCTTGTTTACTCCCCTTATATCAAAGGGGTCATTTGGTATTTGTTTTTTAAAGATTGACTAGCTTCACTTAGCATAATCTGCTCTAATGCCATCCATTTCCCTCCAAATTCTATGATTTTGTCATTTTTTAATGCAGAGTAATACTCCATTGTGTATAAATGCCACATTTTTTTAATCCATTCATCTATTGAAGGGCATCTAGGCTGATTCCATAATCTTGCTATAGTGAATTGTGCTGCTATGAACATGGTTGTAGCAGTGTCTCTGTAACATGCTCTTATTAGGTCTTTAGGGAATAGACCGAGAAGGGGAATAGCTGGGTCATATGGTGGTTCCATTCCCAGCTTCCCAAGAAATCTCCATACTGCTTTCCAAATTGGCTGCACCAATTTGCAGTCCCACCAGCAATGAACAAGAGTGTCCTTTTCCCCGCATCCTCTCCAGCACTTATTGTTGTTTGACTTCCTAATGGCTGCCAATCTTACTGGAGTGAGGTGGTATCTTAGGGTAGTTTTGATTTGCATTTCTCTAACTGCTAGCGATGGTGAGCATTTTTTCATGTACTTATTGATTGATTGTATGTCCTCCTCTGAGAACTGTCTGTTCAGGTCCTTGGCCCATTTATTGATTGGGTTATTTGTTATCTTATTGTCTAATTTTTTGAGTTCTTTGTATATTCTGGTTATTAGGGCTCTATCTGAAGTGTGTGGATTAAAGATTTGTTCCCAGGATGTAGGCTCCCTGTTTATCTCTCTTATTGTTTCTTTTGCTGAGAAAAAACTTTTTAGTTTGAGTAAGTCCCATTTGTTGATTCTAGTTGTTAACTCTTGCGCTATGGGTGTCCTATTGAGGAATTTGGGGCCCGATCCCACAGTATGTAGATCATAACCAACTTTTTCTTCTAACAGATGCCGTGTCTCTGATTTAATATCAAGCTCCTTAATCCATTTTGAGTTAACTTTTGTGCATGGTGAGAGATAGGGGTTCAGATTCATTTTGATGCAAATGGATTTCCAGTTTTCCCAGCACCATTTGTTGAAGATGCTATCCTTCCTCCATTGCATGCTTTTAGCCCCTTTATCAAATATAAGATAGTTGTAGTTTTGTGGATTGGTTTCTGTGTCCTCTATTCTGTACCATTGGTCCACCCGCCTGTTTTGGTACCAGTACCATGCTGTTTTTGTTACTATTGCTCTGTAGTATAGTTTGAAGTCTGGTATCGCTATACCGCCTGATTCACACTTCCTGCTTAGCATTGTTTTTGCTATTCTGGGTCTTTTATTATTCCATGAATTTCATGATTCTTTTATCTATTTCTACAAGAAATTCCATTGGGATTTTGATTGGCATTGCATTGAACTTATAGAGAACTTTTGGTAATATCGCCATTTTGATGATGTTAGTTCTACCTATCCATGAGCAGGGTATATTTTTCCATCTTCTAAGGTCTTCTTCTATATCTTTCTTTAGGGTTCTATAATTTTCATTATATAAATCTTTCACCTCTTTTGTTAGGTTGATTCCCAAGTATTTTATTTTTGGGGGGGATATTGTGAATGGAGTAGTTGTCCTCATTTCCGTTTCAGAGGATTTGTCGCTGATATACAGGAATGGCTTTGATTTATGCGTGTTGATCTTATATCCTGCCACTTTGCTGAATTCATTTATTAGCTCTAATAGCTTCTTTGTAGACCCTTTTGGGTCTGCTAGGTATAGGATCATATCATCTGCAAATAGAGATAATTTAAGTTCTTCTTTTCCTATTTTTATGCCTTTAATTTCTTTCGTCTGTCTAATTGCTCTGGCCAGTGTTTCGAGGACTATGTTGAACAGAAGTGGTGAGAGAGGGCATCCCTGTCTTGTACCAGATCTTAGAGGGAATGCCTTTAATTTTTCTCCATTCAGAATGATGCTGGCCTGTGGCTTATCGTAGATTGCTTTTACAATGTTGAGGTATGTTCCAGTTATCCCTAATTTTTCTAGAGTTTTGAACATAAAGGGATGCTGTACTTTGTTGAATGCTTTTTCTGCATCTATTGAGATGATCATATGGTTCTTATTTTTAAGTCTATTGATGTGGTGAATAACATTTATTGATTTCCGTATATTGAACCAGCCTTGCATCCCAGGGATGAATCCTACTTGATCATGATGTATAATTTTTTTGATATGTATTTGAATCCAATTCACCAGAATTTTATTGAGGATTTTTGCGTCAAGGTTCATTAGAGATATTGGTCTGTAGTTTTCTTTCTTTGAAGTGTCTTTGTCTGGTTTCGGAATCAGGGTGATGTTGGCCTCGTAGAATGAATTTGGAAGTTCTCCCTCTTTTTCTATTTCCTGAAATAGCTTGAAAAGTATTGGTGTTAGTTCCTCTTTAAAGGTTTTGTAAAACTCTGCTGTATACCCATCCGGTCCTGGGCTTTTCTTAGTTGGTAATCTTTTGATGGTTTCTTCTATTTCCTCTATTGTTATTGGTCTGTTTAGGTTGTCTATATCCTCCTGACTCAATCTGGGCAGGTCATAAGACTTAAGGAATTTATCTATGCCTTCACTATCTTCTATTTTATTGGAGTATAAGGATTCAAAATAATTTCTGATTATCTTCTGTATTTCTGAAGTGTCTGTTGTGATATTACCTTTTTCATCCTGTATGTTAGTAATTTGAGTTCTCTCTCTTCTTCTCTTCATTAGCATGGCTAAGGGTCTGTCAATTTTATTTATTTTTTCAAAGAACCAACTTTTAGTCTTGTCAATTTTTTCAATTGTTTCTTTTGTTTCAATTTTATTTATTTCAGCTCTGATTTTAATTATTTCTTGCCTTCTACTTCTTTTGCTGTTGTTTTGCTCTTCTTTTTCTAGGATTTTGAGATGAAGTATGAGATCATTTATTTGTTGTTTTTTTCTTTTTTTCAGGAATGAACTCCAAGCAATGAATTTTCCTCTTAGAACTGCTTTCAATGTGTCCCATAGATTCCGATATGTTGTGTCTGTGTTTTCATTTAACTCTAGGAATTTTTTAATTTCCTCCTTGATGTCTTCTAAAACCCATTGATCATTCAGCAACCTATTGTTCATTCTCCAAGTGATGCTTGATTTTTCCTTCCTTCTTTTATCATTGATTTTCAGTTTTATTCCATTATGATCAGATAAGATGCATGGTATTATCTCTACCCCTTTATATTGTCTAAGAGTTGCCCTGTGACATAATATATGATCTATTTTTGAGAAGGTTCCATGTGCTGCTGAGAAAAAAGTGTAACTACTTGATTTTGGGTGGTATAGTCTTTATATGTCAATTAAGTCTAGGTTGTTAATTGTGTTATTGAGTTCTATAGTTTCTTTATTTAACTTTTGTTTGTAAGATCTGTCCAGTGGTGAGAGAGGTGTGTTGAAGTCTCCCATGATTATTGTATGGTGGTCTATTAGACTCTTGAACTTGAGGAGAGTTTGCTTGATGAACACAGCTGCACCATTATTTGGGGCATATATATTTATGATTGTTATGTCTTGTTGGTGTATGGTTCCCTTGAGCAGTATGAAGTGTCCTTCTTTATCCCTTTTGATTAACTTTGGCTTGAAATCTATTTTATTAGATATGAGTATGGACACTCCTGCTTGTTTCCGCATTCCATATGAGTGGTATGATTTTTCCCAACCTTTCACCTTCAGTCTATGAATATCTTTTTCTATCAGATGCGTCTCCTGTAGGCAGCATATTGTTGGGTCTTCTTTTGTGATCCATTCTACTAGCCTGTGTCTCTTAATTGGTGAATTTAAGCCATTAACATTTAGGGTTATTATTGAGATATGATTTGTTCTTCTAGCCATATTTGTTTATTGATGATTCTAAACCTGATTTGTTATCCTCTTTGACTATTTTCCCCCCTTTACTGTCCTATCTCCCATTGTTGGTTTTCAATGTTATTTTCCATTTCCTCTTCCTGTAATGTTTTGCCAAGGATATTTTGAAGAGATGGTTTTCTAGCTGCGAATTCTTTTAACTTTTGTTTATCATGGAAGGTTTTAATTTCATCTTCTATCCTGAAGCTTAATTTCACCGGATACACGATTCTTGGTTGGAACCCATTTTCTTTCAGTGTTTGAAATATGTTATTCCAGGATCTTCTAGCTTTCAGGGTCTGTGTTGAGAGATCAGCTGTTATCCTGATTGGTTTGCCCCTAAATGTAATCTGCTTTCTTTCTCTTGCAGCTTTTAAAATTCTCTCCTTATTCTGTATGTTGGACATCTTCATTATAATGTGTCTAGGTGTGGATCTCTTATGATTTTGTACATTCGGTGTCCTGTAGGCTTCTAGGATTTGGGATTCTGTCTCATTCTTCAAGTCTGGGAAGTTTTCTTGTATAATCTCACTGAATAGTCTGTTTATTCCTTTAGTTTGGAGCTCTGTGCCTTCCTGTATCCCAATGACTCTTAAATTTGGTCTTTTGATATTGTCCCATAATTCTTGGATGTTCTGCTCATGGTTTCTTAGCAGACTTGCTGAGCTGTCTATGTTCTTTTCCAGTTGAAATACTTTGTCTTCATTGTCTGATGTTCTCTCTTCTAAGTGATCTAATCTGCTGGTAGTATTCTCAATTGAGTTTTTAAGTTGGTTTAATGATTCCTGCATTTCTAGGATTTCAATTTGTTTGTTTTTTATTACCTCTATCTCCCTGTGAAATTGATCTTTTACTTCCTGGATTTGTTTGTCAATGTGATCTTTCATTGTCTGATTTTGCTGTCTCATGTCTTCCTTGAGACTCCAGATCATCTGAAGCATATATATCCTGTAATCTTTATCTGACATTCCGTCTGTTGCAGCTATTACCTCTTCTAAAGTTGAGTTGACCTGCATTGCTTGTGGTCCTTTCTTCCCTTGTCTTTTCATACTGCTCACGTTTCTTTCTGCTTGGTGCAACTGTTGTGTTTTTGAAATTTACCCTCTATTTATTTATATTGCTCTTGTATAGTTGGGAAGTCTCCCTTTCAGGGCGGGTAGTGGCTGTGTTCCTCCTCTAATTAGAGTGGTCTGTCTACCACGCTAATTGGTCGCAGGTCTGCCCCCACTGCAGGCACTGGTGGCTGTTCTGCTCTGACTCCACTCCAATTGTGGTAACGTAACTACCACGCCCTGGGGTCATTGGTCCTGATCTGGATGTGGGTGGCGGCTCTGCTGTGCCCCCACTCCAATTGTTGTGACGTGTCTACCACGCTGGCAGACCTCTAGGCCAGTGGGTCGAAGTTCTGCACAGCCCCCACTCACAATGGGGGTACCTGACTAACTCTCCAACGGGTCGCTGAGCCCCCTCCGGACCCGGGCGGCGACCCTGCTTCACCCCCACTCCAACCAGTGTGACGCGACTGCCTCAGTGTTACGTGTCCACCACGTTGGCAAGCTACTTGGCCTGTCTTGCCAGTGGGTCGCTGGTCCTATTCTAGGCGTGGGCGGCTTCTCTCTTCAGCCCCAGCTGCATTTGGGGTTTCATGATACCACGCCAGCGAGTCACTTGGCCTGCTCTGGGCGCAGGTGGAAGCTCCACTCTGCCCCCACAGCATCCAGCAGGACCCTGGCCGAGAAGCAGTCACCGCTGGTTCCCTAGCCTTGGGCCAAAGCACCTTAGGTAGCAAGAACCCCGCCTTTCCGATCCGGATACACTCTCTCCGCTGGGAGCTGGCTCCAGCGAGTGACCCCCATGGGTTCCCCAGCCCCAGGCCAAAACTGTCCCGGGAATCAGAACCCAGTCGCCCCAAGCTCAGCGCACGCTCCACTCGGAGCTCGCCTTCACAGGCAGTCTCCACAGATTCCTCAGACCTGGGCCCGGTTAGCCCCGGGAACCCAAGTCCCGGGAACCCAAGTCCCGCTGCTCAGTGCCCAGCGCACGCCTTGCCAGGCACGAGCCTCCAAGAGTATTCTCCACAAGATCCCCAGTCCCGATCCTGAGCAAGAAATCTGTCTGCTAGACGCAGGCAAATACCAGCCTGAGATCACCTGTTCTGTAGCTGAATGAGCTGAGATCAGCAGAACAATGGGATGATTACATCATCTCTCCGAGATGGCGGCCGCCGTCCTCCTCCGTGGTCAGACCAGTGACTGGAACCACCGCTTCTCTCCTCTGTCTCAAAGCCGGAACTCAGCACCAAGCGCTGATGTATCACTGGCGGGAGCCCCCCGAATCCGTATCACTGTTCTCCCTCTCCTCGATGTTCTCCCGCTCCGGCACCCTGCCAATCCCCAGCGCGCGCCACAGACAACCAGCCGCGGAGCAATCAGGCTATGCGACCCTCCGTGCGGAAAAATGGAGCTCCCACAGCCGAACCTCGCACGATGGAAACCTGTCCATTAGATTCTGTAGCGCCTCAATTTCACTGGAAATTCCCAACAAAATATTCTTCAGCCGTTTCATATTGTCTTTCACTGGCTCAGTGACGCGGCGCACTGGGGTGATGCACTCCCTTCGCCGCCATCTTCCTTCCTCCTAGAGACTCAAAAGTCAAGTTTCTTATGGGAACACAGATGCTACACACCTTGGTGAAATCTTCAGCAGTAAATTTCAGCGTTAATATGCCTTTATCATCTTACTCTCGGATAGTTCACCAAAAACAGTAAAATCCTAGATTCATTTAAAACCTGCATTACTTACTTACAGCAACTCTATTTCTATCCATCAAAAACTGGACACAGTCTCATGACTGGGTAAACCATGTTTCCTACATCTAAACATGAAAACATGCCTGACAATAAGAAGAAAGGGCTGATGTACTCAACAGCATGGACCCAGCCCAAATGCAGTATCTCATGTGAGAAAAGTCAGCCTCCTCCTAGTCTTGTATTTATATGACTTTTTGGAAAAACAAAAAAACAAAAAACACAAGGACCTGGACACTTACAGTTGTTGCAAGAGGTCAAGGCTCCCTTGGGGGGTTGACATAGTCTGCAACCACCAAAGAGTGTGTGTGGAGGGAAGAATTGTCATGAATAAAAAGTGAAGGAGGACAGTAATGAATGATGGGGTCAGATCAAAGATGGCAGACTGGTTTGAAAGGAGAGGAAATAAATGCTAATAACTCCAGAGCACACCCTCTTCTCCAACCTGTTGTCAAGGATACCTGCCTCCAGGGAATTGTTGCTTCCTGCGGGGAGTTGTAGAAGTTGTTAGTTAATGACCCCTGGCCCTCCCTGCCTGTGCCCCTGGGCGCTTCATTTCGGCCCTTGGATCACCCCACCTTTTGGTCACTAGTCATGTAGGAAGGATGTGGGGAGGAGAAAGCATGAGAACAAGGACAATCTAAAATGTATAAAAGGGGCAGGACACCCCCACTTCCTAGGACACCCAGCTCTGGGGCCCCTTCTCTTCTGAGAAGTCTATCTCTGTTCTAGTGAAAGGGTAAAGTTTCTAAGCTGGAAATCTTGAATGTAAAAGATTAGGTATTATTAAGTTCCTCTGTTACACCCAGAACCTGGAATTCCTGAGATAGTTAAAACAACACCCTACTGGCCATTTAGCCTAGGGCCCTGTGCAGTTCCTCACAGGGCCTGTCACAGGGCCCGAACCAATCAGTTTGAATGTGTAACCCACTTAGGAATGACCAATCACTCCCGCCCGACCTGTTCCCACCAATGAATGTGCCAATCACGTCTCAGAGTTATTGTTCAATTTTCCCACGCCTCATGATGATTTGTTCTGATGTATGCAAAGCCCACCGCCCTCTCCAGAAAGTGTACTTAAGCTCTGCTTGACCTCAGCTCTGGGCTCCGGGCTGCTCTCCCTTCTTGAGTGAGCACGGGCCCCAGCGCGCTGGAATGGATCCCCAATAAATCCCTTTTTGCATGGAGCCAGTCTCTGGTGTGGTCTCTTTCTCTGACACTCCGCTGGACCCTTACACTAGCCTTTAAATAAAACTTGTTTTCTACGCTTGCTGGTCATTTCTCAGTGTTCAGTCTTCACATTTGGGAATTGGATTAGGTCCTGATTCTCATCATGGGTATCAAAAGGACGTGAAGCACAAAGTAAGTATCATTGGTTCTGTTACTTTGAGGACAGCGTGACCACTGTGGTGTACAGGAACAGTTTCAGGAACATATGTGTGCTTGCCTTATGGCTGTTTACCAGTGACGAGTCCTGGCTTTCCCAAATGCTGAAGTATAACACCAGAGAAGCACGTGGAGACAAGTATAGAGTGGAAAGTAGAAGGCTTTATTAAAGGACAGTAGAAAAGACTTCTCCCAGAGGAAGAAGGGGACCTGAAAGGTGGAATCCAAAAGGGGGAATCTGTGGAAGGGGGTGGTCTTCCTTTTTTTATAGATAAGATCTTTTAGTTTTCCCACATTCATGTCCTTTGTTTCTCTTTATCTTGCAGTGATAGAATGCAGGTGGGAAGGCCAAAAGATGGGAGATAGGTAGGCTGAAGGAGTAATCTGGGCAGGAAGGGCCTGGGGCGTTTTTTGATTAGCACTTCTCTGTTTGTTCAAATCCCTGCAGCCAATTTGGAAAGCAGTATGGAGATTCCTTGGAAAGCTGGGAATGGAACCACCATTTGACCCAGCTATTCCCCTTCTTGGACTATACCCAAAAGAGCTAAAAAGAGCATACTACAGGGACACAGCTAAATCAATGTTCATAGCAGCACAATTCACAATAGCTAGACTGTGGAACCAACCTAGATGCCCTTCAATAGATGAATGGATAAAAAAATATGGCATTTATACACAATGGAGTATTACTCTGCATTAAAAAATGACAAAATCATAGAATTTGCAGGGAAATGGATGGCATTAGAGCAGATTATGCTAAGTGAAGCTAGCCAATCCCTAAAAAAACAAATGCCAAATGTCTTCTTTGATATAAGGAGAGTAACTAAGAACAGAGCAGGGAGGAAGAGCATGAGAAGAAGATTAACATTAAACAGGGATGAGAGGTGGGAGGGAAAGGGAGAGAGAAGGGAAATTGCATGGAAATGGAAGGAGACCCTCATTGTTGTACAAAATTACATACAAGAGGAAGTGAGGGGAAATGTTAGGGTCTATAAACAAGTTAGGATGGCGCCTGGCAAATGTTAGAGTCTGTAAACAAGTCTGGATGGCGCCTGGCATTTTGCCAGAAGGAGTGGTTTGTGAAGTAACGCCAGCGAGCCATTGAGCCATTAAGTGTGGAGATTCCTTATTGGTTGACTGCTGTATCTAGTTTATGAAAATTAAGATAAGCTGTGTGGAATGTATATATACCCCTCCTGTCCTATAATAAATGGCTCCCACTCCTGCTGTATCAACGTGCACAAGTTGCTCGTCACCCCCCACCCCTGTTATTTTGCTACAGCCGGACTACGGCAGGGAAAGGGGAAAAAAACAAGGGGGAGAAATGAATTACAGTAGATGGGGTAGACAGAGAAGATGGGAGGGGAGGGGAGGAGAGGGGGGATAGTAGAGGATAGGAAAGGCAACAGAATACACCAGTCACTAGTATGGCAATATGTAAAATAGTGGATGTGTAACGATGTGATTCTGCAATCTGTATATGGAGTAAAAATGGGAGTTCATAACCCACTTGAATCAAATGTATGAAATATGATATGTCAAGAGCTTTGTAATGTTTTGAACAACCAATAATAAAAATTTAAAAAAAGAATTCCATAGAGTCTCCTTCCATCTTCCTTGCAATTCCCATTCTCCCTCTCATTCCCTCCCACCTCTCCTCCCTGTTTAGTGGTAATCTTCTTATGATGCTTGCTCTTCCTTCCTACTCTGTTTTGAGTCACCTCCCTTATATCAGAGAAGACATTTGGCATTTGTTTTTTAGGGATTGGCTATCTTCACTTAGCATAATCTTCTCTAATGCCATCCATTTCCCTGCAAATGCCATGATTTTGTTATTTTTTTAGTGCTGAGTGAAATATTCCATTGTGTATAAATGCCACTTTTTTTTTATCCATTCTTCTATTGGAGGGCATCTAGGTTGGTTCTGCAGTCTAGCTATTGTGAATTGTGCTGCTATGAACATTGATGTAGCTGTGTCCCTGTAGTATGCTTTTTTTAGTTCTTTTGGGTATAGTCCGAGAAGGGGAATAGCTGGGTCAAATGGTGATTCCATTCCCAGCTTTCCAAGGAATCTCCATACTGCTTTCCAAATTGGCTGAACCAAACCAATTTGCAGTCTCACCAGCACGGAAGATGGAAGTAGTCCCCCATTGTTATACAAAATTATATATATGATGGTGTAAGGGGAAAGAGAAAAAAAGAGAGATAAATGTGACTTATCACATTAGATAAATAGTAGATTGGGTAGGGAGAAGTGATGAGAGGGGAGGGGAGAGGTGGGGATAGGAAGGGCAGCAGAATACAACAGACACCAGTATTGTAGTATGTGTAAACGTGGCTTTATAACCAATGTTATTCTGCAATATGGAAAAATAAGAATTCATACCCCATTTGAATCAAATGTATGATATTTCAAGATCATTGTATTGTCTTGAGCAACTAATAAAAAAAAGAATTGTAATGCATTCCACTGTTGTCGTGTATTTATAAAAATATAAAATCAATTAAAAAAAGAAACAGAAAAAAAAAAGAGTTCCATAGGATGGGTTCCGGCCTTGGGGACATTAACATTTCAATTTCCCCAAGTTCTGCTCTGGTTTCCTGGACTCCATTCTCTATAATGGCCTCCATTTTCTTTATCTTACTCTATTTTAGACCCCATGTTTTACCTAACTACACTAACTACCTGTCTTTAAATCTGGCTTCACTTGCCAATGCAAAACATGTGGGTGGCACCTGAGGAGTCAGCAGAATAGAGACCCACCATCTCACAGATCCACAGCTGAACCTACTTAGAGCTATCTTAAGCAGTTTTACTGAAAAGTGTATCATTTCCACCAAAATATAACAGATTGAAGATTCCAATAAAGATTCAGCTTTCAAAATCATATTTTCCTGGAGTCCCTTTACTTTTAGTATGTTGTTCACAAAATTTATTTTATAGAGATATGATGCCCCAAAGTGAAAGACTCTAAACCATCCAGTCTTTCATGGTATCAATTTCTTATAAATTCTAATCCTATTCGAAGTAGATGAGGGATACAAATACTTTTTTTTTCAAAAGGAAGAGAATCTATAGTTAGTTGAAATCTCACATGACAAACCCAATGCCCTCTCTGATGATCAAACACTAATATTTTGAGTGTTGTGATTGGTGGAGTGGTGTATCCACACTTCATTTATTTGTTTGTTTTTCTCCGAATACATCTTGAGGTGGTATTGGAATATGAAAACTAATCAGCTAGTTTCATCCAGCAGGGGGCAGCAGAAAGCTTCGACAAATGAAGGGAAGGAAAATCCTTCAAGGAGGCGGGAAGTCTTCTAAGAGGGTCAGGTAAGAAAAACGCCACGCCAAGACCAGGCCACTGACATTGGAAGGGAGAGAAGGCACTGTAGCAAGAATTATTTGACATATGCAAGCACAAGCTAATAGTCACAGAAAGGTGGGTCCCTAGGACAAAGGACTTGAAGCATTTATTCACTCAGACTTCCATCAAAGGATATATTCCACACCTTTCTTCTTTTCTTCAGTTTCCTCATTTGCTAAGTGACTCTATTGCTAATAACAGCTTCCTAAGACAGACGAAGACTGCCTAATGCTATTTGTAAAATATCATTGCAGGGATTTTTTTAAAAAAACCTCTAATATCTCTTCAAATATAAAAGCACCACTGCTTAAAAGCAGCATTTTAGGAAAACAATTGCCACCATCATAACACAGCCAACTACTCTTATAAATGTGCACACGCTGCTTGTAAATAGTACTCTAATTCCATATATCTTAAATGTGAAAGGAGCGTTTTTCTTAGAATAGAGAAGTGTACTTAGACTTTCCAAAGTGCTAGAAATACACTCAGGAGGTAGAATGAAGGAGTTCATTTGCTGCATAAGCTTGTGAAGGTGGTGAGTGTATAACCAGGGGAGGGGACTAGAAGCCTTTTGGAAAGTATCATCTGAGACCTGAAAGATGCATTACCATCCAGGGAGTGTTCAAGAGGTTGGGAAGATCCAACTGAGCGATGAAGAGTTCACAGGCAAAGAACCTGTATACACAAGAATTTTGATACAGTCAAAGATATGGAAGACTCAAAATTCAGATTGCAATTCAGTATGGCTGAATGAAGACAGGAATGAGGAGGGAGTTTTGCAGTGAGACTGGGAGATAGAAAGCCTGGGCCCTGTGAGTCTTGATCAGTATTTGAGGGTTTATCATAATGATATTTGTAAACTATTAGATGAACTAACAAATGGGAGAGTTAACAAAATAAAGTTAACAAGTATGTTATCAAACAAAGAGTAAAGACTTGGACAATATCACAGTTGAGTGCAGATTGTGGCTCTGCTACTTAAAACTTTATATCTGTGGTCAAGTAATTAATTGGATTTCTTCAAATCTAACACTTGGCACAGAGAAGTCACAAGTGACACCTAGGTGTGCATGTTCACAGAGTCAGAAAAGCTATGTCCTAGCAAGTTGTGCTGCTGGTGCAGTGAGTTGAATCACTCCGAGTGCAGATCCATGTCGCGTCAAGGGTGACATGCCAAAGACCAGACCTGGGATTTGTGTCAGCATCTATCTTAAGGAATTCAATGAAAAAGAACATAATGTGGCTACAACAGTGGTCATTTTTTGCTCCACGAAGACTTCAACAAATATGGTCAGGAAAAGAAAGGCACTATGAGATGACTTTGTTATCAAACCTGAAATGTGCTTGGGAAACATAAATGTGTATATTATAGAGCAGAAGAATTTAGATAAATTTTATCTCTGGAACTTAGACTTTTATATTAAAACTCTGTATCAGTACTAATATTCCTATTTCAAAATCAAGGTAATGGGCAGCTCTGACTGAGATACCCCAAGTGTGGGAAAATGTTGATTCCTAAAAATATTTGATGACAAAATCCCCTCTTTCTAGAAATTGCATGCACATGCATGTACATAAACACAAAACATGGTTTTGTATGTGGTGCTGAGGATCGAACCCGGGCCGCACGCATGCCAGGCGAGCTCGCTTCTGCTTGAGCCACATCCCCAGCCCTCACAAAACATGGTTAAATATTTTTACCAACATGTCACAGGGCTGTGTGTGTGAACTGTGAGCGTTTTTGAGCGTATGAGCATACTGGGTTGACTTTGCTGCCCTGTCTGGGCTGTGCACGTGTGTGTCCTTTTTGCTTGCCTTGCCTTTTGATCCCACACAGCACCCGAATGGGTGTGGCCTTCCAAGATGTCAGCCAATCTACTGACCAAAGACATCAGGAAGCTAGGCTCAACCCTCTGAAACCTGACCCCCCTCATTGGGTGTCTTCCCCTCAATAAAAAGGGGCTTCAGAATGTCACCCTCCTCTTTTATATGCCTCCCTTGTGGGAGCTGGAGCAGAGGTGCCTTCGCTGAAGAATCCCAAGAAAAATCTATTTTCTCTGTCTCTGTATGGTTATTTCATGCCAACCCAAATTCACTTGGAGTGTCCCTGAATTACTTAGTCACATGTCGAGGTACCAACGTATTTGCATTACTTCAAATATTTATGATCTGTCTAAATATATTATTCTATTTTTATTGACCTAATTATATTACTTTATAGTAATGAAATATAATAATGTAAAGATACCCAAATTATCATATTAATTGTATTAAAATATAAAGATTTTAAAACTGAGGTAAGTGACAGAACACTATTTTACTACACTTAATACAATAAACTTCAAAATGCAAAGTTTAAAAACAAACTATTGTAAGCAAAAGTAGTATGTAAGCATGTGGGAGGAGTAGTAGTAATTATGGAAGTTGGAGTAGCTGTCATGGTGGTAGGAGTGGCAGAAACAGCAGCAGCAACAGTTACATCTTCATCAAGGATTAGACTGGAGCTTCTGTGTAGAGAGAGAGGCTGGAATGACAACTGCACATGGCCAATATTACCCACTCCAGACTGAAAATCAAAATGCTTACTTCCATCCAATATATCCACTGTTTTTACAGACATATTTTCTTGATTTTAATATTTGAATGGGTACAAACATCAGTGACCACACTCAGGAATATGTCCAAACTTTATAGGAGAAATGTTCAGTTTCCTCTATACCTTTCACCTTTGGAAATGTTTTATTGATTTGTTAGAACCTTGGTGTGGAGTAACAGTTGCTAGTGAATAGAACATGGCACCCTCAAAGCAAAAACCTGTAACCTCTTGAGTTTTCAGCTGAGCTAAATTCAGGGTTATCCATCAAATGGATTCTACCCCGCCCCAAAGGAGTGAAACCCCAAAAGAAGAGACAGGGGCTGGCAGAATTTCCATGTCCTCTTGGGACACAAATGCATTTATGTATGTGTGTGTGTGTGGGGGGTGGAAGGGATACAATGAAAATCACAGACTAATGTTTTTTTTTAATCAGGGACTGCACCTACAAAGGAAACCTTAACCAATGCTTAAAATAGTAAGCTTTAGGAATACATTATGTAACCTCACAGTTAAGGAAAGAAGTAATGAATAAGAATCAAATGAGCAATTAAACAAACAAAAAGTAAATATATTCGAATATGTATTTATCACAAATTGTTAAAAACTTCTTGGAACTAAAACAATATCAACATTTAGTTATAAAACAATTTATCTCATAACAATACCAAATTTCACAAGACCTAAAATTGGCAAAGCTCTATTCACAGCACATATTTGTATTATTAAAGTAGACACTAAAAGGAATAATTTAAAAATTGAAACAAGAATTAAGATTTGATGACAATAAACAATATTACAAATTAATTGGGGTCAAAAATGTGAAGATTAAAATTAATACATTAGAAAACAAGCTGAACTACTAAATTATCTCTAGGAGTTATAAATAAAATCAAAGACCAGCTTTTTGAAAAGACAAATAATAAGAATTTTGTAATAAAGAAATGATAATAATTAATACATATTGAGGAAATCAAGAAATATGTTAAAGTAGTGGAGTTATTTCAAAAATGATTACTCTGAGGAAATATTGAGAGTTTTTAAGTTTATTAATGTACTGTAGAAGTTGGAAATTAGATGGATATCCTCAAAGCCCTTGTATTTGTCTCAGACATTGAGTTCCACAGATAAGAACAACAAATATATCTGGTCTTTTGAAATATTACAATCCGATTATTTCATGTAGTCTAATTTTTAAAAATTTAAATATTAATTTTTTGTACAATGAATAATGTATTCTGAATTGACAGAAGTGACATAAAATGTATGTGACTTCAAATTTTAATTTGCGCGACATGTGTAGTAAATTTATTGCTAATGATAGTTATGTTTTCTGAGAAATAAAAAGATAATAATCAATTCCAAATGCTTTTTGGACATTGATAAACTCTAATCTTAAATTTTTATATAGTATATTTTCTTTATTGTCTGGATTGTGCCTAATTATATACAAATTTATAGTAATTTCATTCATTTGATTAAATATAAATAGCAAATTACTTTTGTAGATTGAATTTTAAAAGATTTATATTGAATTGTCTCCATCCGTATATATATGCTAATTGTTTTGAATCTCAATTCTCTTAGAGAATCAAGAATTTTTTTAGATATGAAATGCTTTTGATTAATTAAAAAAATAATTTTCAATAACCAAATGTGTCACTCCGAGATTTGCCCATTTTTATGTATTTATTTAGCCTTGAATTATCTTCTGTTATACTTTTTTGAGCCAAATTTCAATGTTCTTTGCAGGAGAATTCCATAGTCTTTGCCTGACTCTAGTGCATTTTATTAGTTTAAACCTTTGTTAGAATTAGCTACCAATATATAACATTTACAATCTATCATCATAAATACATTCAAATGTGAAATGTGTCTTGAAAAGTTCAAATACATGTGAAGTGGGACAGGCACATGTGAAATGAAGAACCTGGGTTGAAGGAGAGGCTACATTATGTCTCTGACTTTTGTTCCCCACAAGCTACTTGCCTTAGGAATCACTGTTCTAGCGTAACTCCACACTGAGTACAGCCAAAAAATTGGGAAGCTATACTCCATGTATGTATGATATATCAAGGCATATTCTACTGTCATGTATAACTAAAAAGAACAAATAAAGAAAGAAAAAAGAATCATTGGTCCATGCATTCATTTAGGTAATCCATCTGACTTCCTCAACAAAACAAAACAAACAACAAACAAACAAAAAACAGTGAGTTTGAGACAATAAAGATGTAAATTTCTAAAGTTGTTTCCTCTTTGAAACTTTGTGCATTTTTGTGTTTCAGGGTACATATCCAAGGGAGATGTTACAAAATACTACTTCTTTGTATATCCAATACTCTGATTAAAAAATGCCATGTACTGTGTATCACCAAGGGAGCAAATAAGGTAGTTTTTTCTTAGTTGTTTTGTGCCACTAAAACAGACCACATAGATTGTATACTTTATAATGAACAGAACTTTATTAGCTCAGTTCTGAAGTCCAAGATCGAAGGGCTACATGGGGTGCAATCCTTCTTTTTACATCAGAACAAAATGACAGAAGGCATTAGTGGACAGAAGGTCAAAGATCAAGAGAGGGCAGGAGAAGGTGACTTCACTCCCAGAATAACTATAGCCTCTCCTATGATAATGGAAGTCAGTGCACTCATAAGGGCAGAGTATTCATGACCTAAAAATATCTTAAAGACTCCAATTTCCAACACTGTCATGATGGCAAATAAATTTCAACACAAATTTTGGAGAAGCTGAATATTATAACTATAACAGTTGTCAACAGGTTCTTTGGAAAAATGTGAGGGAAGGAACTGCTTGTATCATATTTTAGGAAGGTCCTAAAATGGAGAGAAAAAAACAGTCCTGTTTGATATATGATATTAGAAATTAAATATTGTTTTATTATTTCCCAAATTAAATGTGGTCTACTATCATTAGTGAAATATGGTGACCTGGATGACCTAGTGTACTTTCCATCTTTCTCTATTTAGTTTTATTTCTAATTTTATAGAAACACATATTAAACATGTCAGCATAGAGATTGCAGACATTAATTCAGGAAACAGTGCATACGGTATAACATGTGAATATTAAAAGGATCTTCAGTGCTTTGCATGGTTAACGAGTAAATATGGAATAAGAAATTAAAACTTGATTGAAGTTGAATTGGGCCCAAGAAAGTGAGAGGAAAGGGACATGGCAGGTGTCTAAGTTTGGACATTTGTAACAAATTACGTTAGACTGGCTGGCTGAAAAAAGAAGCATTTATTTCTCACAATTCTTGGAGCCGCGAAGTCCAAGATCACGGTTCTGGCAGATATGGTGACTGGTGAGGGCTTGCTTTGTGGCTTGCAGATGTTCATCTTCTCACTGGTGCTCACTAGGCAGAGGTAGGAGAAAGCAGCCAAGCTCTAGTATGTCTCTTCTCTTACAAAAACTCAGCCCAGTTAGTGGGGTCCCATCTAATAACCTGCCAAAGTTCTCACCTTTCAAATAACATCACTTTGAAATGAAATTTCAGCGTATGAATTCGGGGGGAACACAAGTATTTAGTCTGTAACAGGAAAGATAGAAGTGCACACTTAGGTGCTAGATTTGACATTAAATACTATTGTAATGTAATGTGACTTAATATTAATATGTATAAATTTTGAATCATAGATTCATGTTTTTACAATATTTTTCCCTGCAGCTTTTCTGTACTTAAGATGGCTTCAATCCTACACAACTACAACTTTATTTTAGGTGCTATCACCACAAACATACACACACACATATACATACAATGTAACAATGTAAGATATGAATATGAATTTTCTTAACTGTACTAATCACACATATATTCATATTTCTATATTAAAACATCATGTTGTACATTTTTATAATCAGGAAACTAAATTAATAAAGTTGTTTTCATGAAAGAGAAGAGGTTCATATTGCACTTCAAAAAACATTATAAAAGATTTCTTGAAGATAATTCCCTTATTTTACAATGAATGAATGATTAAGTAAACTTAAAGTCATGTTTTATAATATGAATTTATATTAAAAATAATTCTAAAGTGAAGAATTAACTTAAATCTAAACCCACTTAATTTATGTTATCTGAATATCTCTGGCAAAAATATATTTTTTTAAAAAAAATATTTTTTTAGTTGTAGATGAACATACTACTTTTATTTATTTATCTTTATGTGGTACTGAGGATTGAATTCAGGGCCTCACACATGCTAGGTGAGTTCTCTACCACTGAGCCACAAACCCAGCCTGTAAAAATATATTTTAAAATTGATTATCAACATAAATTTATCGATGAGAACTTTTCTAGTTTTATTTCATTTTTAATTCAGTAGGTGAAAGAACATATAGATTGAGAAAATCAGGCAATTTGGGGGATTTGTATCAAGACAATGTTACGTAAATATTAGCAAGTGCTTTAGCATAGAACTTATGTGTCCCCAAATGGCCCATGTGGTAAAGACTTGGTCCCAGATGGTCTTATAGAGAGGTGATGGAACGCATAAGAGGTGGGACCTGGTTGGAGGTCTTAGGTCCCTGGGGACAGTCCCTCATAGAAGACAATAGGACTCCAGTGCCTTTCTCTTCCTTTCTTTTGTCCTCTCTCATGAAGTGGGTGATTATGCCACCTTGATGTACTACCTCACTATAGGTCAAAAGGCAACAGGGCTAATTGGTCATGGACTGAAACCTCGAAAACTGTGAGCTAAAAAAAAATCTTTTCTCTTATAAATCAAGTACCTCAGATTTTTTTTTTTACAATAATGGAAAGCTAACTAACATGGAAACCAAAGTGCCTGAATAACAAGTCATGTGGTGATTGCCTTGCCTGACTGTTCCACAATACGCTCTGATGTCCTGCAGAAAAGCTTGCATTGAAATGACAGAGGTATCCTGAAAATAAGTAGGAATTTACCTTTAGGTTATCTACACAAGACATTAGAAACATGGGAGGCCATTTATGGCAGGTGAACTGATCAATTCTCTTTCCTTTCTCAGGATATCACTGTAACAGGACAAGTGGATGTCAGGTGGGTTCTTTATCTCACAAATCTGAGGAATAATATCCATGGACACAAGCGTAAGAGCAAAGTAACAGGATTTATTAGAGTGATAGAAAGTAGAGCTCCCAAAGAGGAAGGGGTCCCAAGAGAGGGCTTTCAATGGGTGTCTGTTGTCTCATAGGCGACTGATGGGATATAAGATTAATCAAGGGGCCAATCAACTCTATTTGTCTTCTTCAGCAAACCTAGAGAGAAGTGTTTTGTAAGCCTTTATTAGCACAAGGGTAGAGTGAGGGTCTGTTGGTGCAAGAGGACCTCATGTTAGGGGCTGTTAACTGTTTTTGTAGCTTGGACCAGCTAACATCAGAAGCTTGATTTCCCAGTCCTCTCCTCATTTCCTTCTCTGAGACCCTTTTCCTGGCCACCTATGGGTGATTTTTCTTCCTTATTCATCATCTTTCTCACTTGATAAATTCATTGCAGTTATTAAACCTATGAGGATTTGTATACATATTTAGAATACATTTTTTTTATTTTTATACTTTTTTTGTTTTCATCATTTTAGAGTAATTGATACGGGGTTTCAGTTTCAGGTTATTTTTATATGTATAACAATATGCTTAGTATGAACTGTGATTACATTTGTTATTGCTGATTTAAAAATTTCGGGTTTAAATAGCATCCATACCTCTCCACTCTTCTAAAATGCCCCGTGTTTCATGCACCCTTCTTTGTTTTGCTCATCATCAGTTTTCCTTCTGCATTATTCTAGCTAACGCTCTGACTTCTTCTGGTAAGCACTATTTATTATAGTGTTGTGGCACACTTTGTTCTGTGTGCATGTGTCTTGTTCCTGCCTCAGGAAAGTGCTGTTGATTTCCTCAGAAAACCAAAATCAAACAAACCAACCAAAAAACCAATCTCCCTCTCATCGTCTCATCTTTCCTCTCAACTGACTCTGCTCATGCCCCAAGTCAGGAATGCCATAATACTTGTTTCACTGTACCTATTTTTGACTCATTATCCTCAAAATCCTGGATGGTGAGATTCATCAGAACCACAAAACTGGGAGTATTCTCACCCCTGCTTCCTAATTCAAGGAAGAGAAATGTGATGTTTCCAGATTCATACAGAACTACTAGGGAAAAATATATCTATGCTTTTATTTCATAACTCTTAGTTGTGGTGCCAGACAATAACTTCATAATAATAACATTACCCCAAATCATAAATGAAGCTTAGTAAATTTCTAGAAAAATTGAAAGAGATAAAATTATTAATCAACATACATTCTCTCAATTTATGTGAATGTAGGAAGCCTTTCTCATGGACTTATGGTGTGTTAGTCAGTTTTCCATCCATGTGACAAATTACCTGAGAAAATCAAATTAAGGACAAAAGGCACATTTTGGTCCATGGTCTTAATTCTTGGCTGCCTCCTTTGTGATTGCCATGGACCTATGGTGAGGCAAAACATCACCACCACCACTGAAGGATGTGCTGAAGCAAAGCTGCTCTCCTCATTGCAATCAGGAAACAGAGAAAGGGGTTAGGGTGCCAGGGACATAACAAACTCTTTTTGTGCTCCCAGTGATCTCCTTACTCCAACTGTGCCCTTTCCCCTAAAGTTTTCACCAATTCCCAATAACACCATCAGATGACAAACATATCAAAGGATTTGTCCATTGATGAGGGTAGAATCCTTATGATCCATTCACTTTCCAAAACCCCTACATCTAAACATTGCTGCATAAAGAACTAAGCCTTCAACACATGAGCCTTTGGTTGCTATCCAGATTCAATCCATAAGATTTCAATTTAGAAGGTTTTTGGATGAGCACACTACCACATAGGATACAATAATTGTCGTGAAACTACATGAAAGATCTTTGGCAGATATAAGCTACAAAACTAATAATAAAGTCTGCAGCCACACCCTGGTGATGTCTAGAAACTATTAAACTATCTAACTATTAATCTAATGTCTTCAAACATGTAGAGCTAATTTTGTCATTGAATTTTCAATTCCAGAAAGGATTTATTTTTTCCAAAATATGTATTCCTGGGTTGTTATAATACCTTGTACCTACCAATTCTTGCTGATCATCAGGTTTGTTATACAAAGCTCTATGTGAAGTAAAAGATGGTTTGGGTTTGTTTGTTTGTTGTGGTGTGGGACTGAAAGTTTGGTAAGTGAGTGCTCTAAGACTGAGCTATATCTCCATCCTGTGGATAGAAAAAAAAAATTAAAAGAAAGAAAGAAAAGAAAAACGAGGAAAAGAAAGGAAAAAAAAAAGAATGGAAGACCCAAACTAAGCCTATTAACACAGAAAACAGTAATAATAATTAAGAAAATGGACAAGTGTGAGAAAATTCAAAATCAAAATAAAAGAAAGGGGGAGTGTAATTGTGGTTCCGTGGAGCTAATCTGGAACTAAGAGCCTGAAGTTCTTTCTGAAAGAACACACTGATGTGGGAAAGTATATGCTCTACTAATGATAATTTTATGTATGATCACCAAACTTAGTAAAAGGAAATGGATAATAATTTAAACATATGATAACCAGTACCATAAACGTACTATAGGTTGAATTTTAGACATTAAACCTACAAGGAAAGTTTCATTTTACAAACGACTCATTCACAACCTCCCAGAAACATAATAATTGTTGTATGAAATTTTCCTCTATTGCTTTTGCTTATCAAGTATTTTTTCAGGATTTAAAAATTGTTGCATTCTAAAGAATAGGAACAAAATGGCATGTGCTGTTTTTTCACATTGTTTGGAGTAAAGTGAATGAACAAAAACAATAGATTGTCAGACGCACTCAACTCCACAGCCCTTTGCAAGTTCAATAAAGGCAGACATGTTACTAATAATTGCTTGTTAAATAAATGTCACTCTCTTTGCTGTGACATTTTATTCATTCTGTAATTAGGTAATACATGTAGTAACAGAGAGGGGCAATTATTTCCTTATTAATTTGAATTAGTTTCATGCTCAGAAAAATATCTAAAATCTTGTGTTAATACACCCTTTCTCTTAGGCCACATAGCACAATTAATCATTCTTTTGGAAATAAAAGTAATGTACATAGCCTACACAAGAGTGCTTTTTCATGTTTCCTTCCTTATAAACACATTAATTTTACTTCTAAATATATAACTAAATCATTTTGTCCATTTCTTGAAGTATTTAGTATTCCCTGCTTTCAAGAAATGGTCTTTGGACTAATTTTTAGAAAATTAGTAGGGTACATCTTAAATTCGTATTGCAATCAGTATATATATATGACATTTTATATTTATAAAATATATTTAATTCTTATGGCCCTTGTGGTAAAACAATAATAAAAAGTGTGAACTCATATAGCACAAGCAGGTAGGGCAAATTGATACTTGAATCAAACAGCTGTAGCCTATGGAATTCTTTCAACACATTCTTCTTGCCTTTTAAATTATGGGAGAATTGTTAAAATTGCCCATATCCATCCAAAACAGTAGAATGAAATGTTGTCTTCAAGATATCCTCTTTTAAATGCCAGTTGAGAAGTGATACTTGACACCATGTCTTGTAGGTACTACTGAAACCAAGAGTGGGGGAAGGGATATCAAACATATTACAAGAATGCTCTCCTGAGAACTGACAGTTAACAAAAACAATTTCAGAGGGATTTCCCTTAACCATAAAGTTGATAAAAGTGAAATGGTGCATTGTTGATGGGAAAGTGATGTACAGTTGAAAAAAAGTGGACAGAACATAGGTGAAGTCTGATAAAGCTACCTTGTACCTTGAGAAATCATCCCCACAAACAATAGGAGGAGTCCAGAGAAGGGCACTGGCTTAGCAGCAGTGCAGAATGACATTCCGCCTACTCCTGTTGTCTGAGAGCTGGGTTACAGGAAGAAGGAGTACACAAGTCAGTCCATAAAGTATCCTGTCTGTGTGCATCAAGTGCGACTAAAGGAGGCCATCTGCACCAAGTGCTCAGAGACTCTCCAAGAAAACCTGCATCCATATCCTCTCTCACTTCAGACCTCAGAAAACTCTTTAGTTGCAAATATAAAGATATTATAATAAACTTATGATTTTTGAGAACACATTGTTCATTTAGTGAAAGGAACATCTAAAGGTTCAGGGAAAAGAGATGAGAGAGGGAATATATGGAAGTAGCAATGACTGTCCTGCCCAAATGGCAGAAGACAGATCAGAGGTTATCTGAGGAAGGGAAGGATTACAATCAGAGGGCTCAGGGAAACTTTTGAGGATGATAGCTATATTTAATATCTCGATCCTGTTGATTGATCCACACGTACAAACGTGTCAAAACTGATGACACTGTACCCATGAATTATGTACAGTTTGTTGTTTGTTGAGTATATCTCAATAAGGCTGGGGAAAAGTATAGAAATGAATAGAAGAGCTCCACCTTGCAAAGTCCACACAGGGAGCACTGTCCTCTAGGGAGATGGTGATTTTTATCAGCACCAGGACATGAGGAGGAAGTCCAGTGGAGCGAATGCAGAGCCCATGCTGAAGGGCATGATGGGAACAGCTTGGGAATGGGATATTAGAGCCTTCCATGAAGATGGATAAAGATATATCCAAAGCATATATTTGCAGTGACTGAGAGAAGCAGAAGTTCATCAGTTCGTCTTGCCAAAATTTCCACTTGATTCATTGTGTGGTTTTGCATTGAGTCTTGGTCTTTATGAATAGTGATCCATCTTTTTAAGGGAGACACATGAAAATAAAAAGAGCTTCCGTGTTCTGTTGAGATCACAAATAATCAAATCTTAGTTCTCATGGATTTGGTTAAATAGACTAGATTGCTGTAGGACAGTGTGGAAGTAAACAGAAAAGCCCAAAATGACTATTTGTGAATTCAAGTCTAATTTTCCATTTGCACCTGCTTTAACTTGGAAGTATTTTATTTATCCCTGTGCCATTTTATGAATATGTTAGGCATCTTGCTTCATTTGGGTTCTTCCTGGGGCCTCCTTTAAAAGTTCATTAATCTTCTCATGAACTGACCACCTCTCATAAGTCCTACCTGTTAACACCATCACCTTGGGGACTGAAGTATATATATATATATATATATATATATATATATATATATATATATATATATATATATATATATATTGGGGCCACACACACAGAGACCAGAGGAATCTTACCTATCCTCACAAATAAACTTACCTACGTAAGGATGGAAGGTTGGAAGGTGTTATAAAATTCCTGGAACAGAATTGGACTCCACATATATTTACTGCTTTTCTTTCTAGCCTTTCTTTGGAATAAAAATGTCACAAATGTAAGCCAATATGCAAAGACCAGGATACATGTTAAGATCATTGTTTATTTATATACAATGAAAAGTATTTATGAAGTAATATTGGAACATGGTAACACTCATGTGGATTGAATATGATCACAAAAAAAAGTCATGGAGATGTAAATTTTCTTTAATGGAAAAATGTCTTTTAATTGTGAATTGCAGTTAATGGGCCTCTCAATATAAAAGAATGATTTTTATAACATAGTTCCTTAATATGTATTTTGGATATGAGAGTAAATTCTCCAAAGCATTAGAACACTGGTGTTTGATGAGGTTGATTAATTAGCAGTTAAAATTTTAAAATAAGTTAGAATTCTGTAATTGAAAATTACACAATTGTAACTGGAAAAGACAAAGTGGTGTTCATCAGGAAGAAGTCTGATAAGTTCAAGTCCAGAGAACCAGGGGATTCATTTCATGTAATGGATATTTTATAGACAGTTTTATTTTCTTTCAATGACTTTATGAGAGATATTTCATTTTTCATTTCCCTTCATATCAGTTAGACAGAAAGTCTTTAAATGAATGTGTAATGATTCTTGATTAATATTTTAAAGCTCTAAATATTTTAGCGATCCTGACAGCACTATAAAACAACTTCTAATTACACTAGCATGTAAAGGAAGGGGAAAAGGTGATACAGGAATGAACATGATATTTAATTCATCATATGCCTATAAATTAAAGTTACAATAATAACTTACTTAGATAGCAGCACATGATATGCTAAAAACAATGACTGGCAATTTATTACAATAGAATAACTGTGTGAAAAATATCATCCTGTATTTCTACTAGTTAGATGATTGGACTTATTGATATAGTAACAAATACTGATATCACAGGATCACATGAGGTTTAATCAATAAAACTCTATTTGTAATCAAGTGAAATATCTATAAAATGTATAATTAGCAATAAAATACCCATTTTGATTTAGACATATTTACATTGTTCAGTATTTACTAAAAATTGCTAAGTATTTTAATTGTTAAGAATTAATTAACTTACCAATAATTCTAATAATTATAAAATACTAATGGAGACTGGACCCAATAGATAAAATGTAGGATATAGGAACCTACGAAATAATGTTTATTTCATGAATCAGTGTAGCAGAGTGATTAATGTCATGGGCATTTAAACAAACTTAAAGTGTAAAAATTCTCTTTCTATGAATTCTGACTTTAAAACAAGAAGAAAGGTCTTGAAACTACTTGTTCCTTGGTTTCTTTCCTATAATATGGTGATATAAGTTCTTAGCTGATACAAGTGTTCACAGGATCAAATTACTAATTATGTAAAAGAAAAGATTAAGTGAATATGAAGTTAAGATAAACATGTACTATTTTTGTTACAATAGGGCTATCACCTCTGAGATTTAAGTCAAAAGAGATGTTCGACATAGTACAGGGTTTATAAAATAATAAATGACTTCTAAATTCTTTCTGTACCTGAAACAGCTTGGGAGATGAAACTAAATGGAATTATTCTCTGTCCCCTCTTGCACAAAATTCAGGAAAGGTTTAATTTATAGAAAGTGAAGTAGTACATATCAATCATTAAATAATTATTTCTTTCATTTATCACGGGGAATGTTGAAGATTACTCAGAAAATTTTCATTAACTAATAGAAATATTATCATTAGTAGAATTCATAAGTTATTCTACAGTGCTGTGTCAACTACACTATAAATAAAGCATGAACAAACATTCACTTTAGTTTAGCATAATAAGTACATTATATAAATATTTTTCTCAGAAGAATAAATGTACTAATGTGTTAAGATGAAAATTATGTAAAGTTAAAATAGCTGATACAAGTTTCCTAATTATTAGTTTGATATATTTCTAGTATATGACTGTATTGAAATAAATTTTAAGTTATTAGAAGTATTTATTCATAAAAATGAGGAATATTTTCTAAAAGTGTATTTCTTATTATTAGTTCTAACATTTGTTCCTGCTGTATTTTTTTAGAGACTCAAAAATTAAAGAAGCATTTAAATAAGGAAGGAGTAAATAGAAGATTCTTCCCAACTGTTCAAACAAAACTAAAGATTTTTCATTATAGATATAATTTTCAGAACTTAGTTTAACACTACCAAGTTCATGGTATACAGAATAAAACACAGTGCACACAACATACATAATTTTGAAATTTTTACCATCCAAGTTAATATGAGTAAAAAATAGGCCTATCACATGAATTTGATTACTTAATATACCAAATATAATGTATCCAGTTTAGAACTTCCACATGTGCTTTACATGAAAATCAGGGATTCAATGTTTTCCATTTGTTTATTGAAACTATTTGCATTTGCATTTTGTTATAACTCAGTTCATCGTGGTTATATTTCCTGTGCTCTGCAGCTGCATCCCACTACCAAACTGGAGAGTGCAGTACTAAAATTACAAAAAATACTCTATGCTTAATAACTCAAAGTCTATTATTTCTTTCTTCCTAAAATATAAAACCCCTCTTTCAGTTAAGCCATCATCCTTAGAATCCCTTTCAACTTTTTTGTCAAAATAAATCATATCCCTTCTTGTTTTTCAGGTCACTCACAGTGCTTTGTTTCTATCCCATAGTTTAGAACCCTTATGGCAGAAATTAAAGGGATTTGAGTGGATCATTTAATTTGCCCCTCTTATTTTTTTAAGGAGACATCTAAGGACCAATTGGAGTAACTGAAGTATTTTAACTCCTTGTGAGGTAAATAGCTGACACAGTAAAATATAAACAGTGTGAGTACCACCCAGGGCTCTTACCAATGCATAATCAGAGGGCTATTCATTGCTAACATTCCACTGTCTGTTTTTCCTGATTGCCTCTACAACAATCAGTCCATCTCTTTAATGCAACTTGGAGCTGACTTGCACCAGGTATTCTAACAACTATTACAGTGCTCATACGTGGCTGCCACTCAAAAACAATGTCTAGACCACCCCAAAATTCACTATGTCTGGAAAAAAAAAAACATGTAGAGTCAATATGTGAATGATCAAATCCATGGCATTGATTACACAGATGATATTTTTACTGAATTTTGGTAAACAAATATTTATTGAACTACTGTAATTACTAAAGTATTATGTTTGGTTATTCAGATGAATTTATAGATGGATGCAATAGTTTAAGCCCTCCAGAAATGGTAATTTACTGAAAAAGAATTAGTTATAATGGGGGGAAAATGTAAAAGTTTAGAACTTCAGTTAATAATTTTGAGAAAAACAAGATTATAGTTTACTAGTTTAATACAGATGATATAAAATAGGCTATAAAGAAAAATAAAAATACAGAATGGCAAGTCAAATTTGAATTTCAGATAAAAAATAAATAATTCTTGAGTTTAAGTAGGTCTCATGCAATATCTTGGAAATGCTCATAAAGATTACTTTTTTCCTAACATTTAAATTCAGTGGCATTTTATCTGGCAGCCCTTTGTTAAAGACACTTGGCTGTTTGAACTGACTTCAATTTCTGATTATTTTATGCCTGCCCCAAATCATGCAGGTGAGTGTATATATTTGTGAGAATCATGCAAGATATTTTTTATTCTTAATGTGATGGTTTTTTATACCTTTATTTTGTTTATTTATTTTTATGTGGTGCTGAGGATTGAATCCAGGGCCTCGCATGTGCTAGGCAAATGCTCTAAAGCTGAGCAACAACAGCAGCCCCCTTAATGTGATGTTTTAACAGAATTATCCACATAGTGAATATGGTAGTATGATTTTAAAATGATTTTACATAAGTTATTTTGAAGGAGTTATAGAGATAATTTTGGAAAGTAATGGCAAGTCATTTAACATTTGAATGTAGAAAAAGTATTTTTAATAGCTTTCTAATTATTACAAAGTAAAATCACAGAAATTTATGACTAATTTTATACTTTAAATAAGATAACATGATTTTTGTTGCTTATTTTGTTGATTATTCTCTTCCTCAAGTTGATTAGCTTTTCTGTATTCTTTTAATATAATTCTTATTTACGTAATAATGAAGCAATGATATTCAGCAAAATTCTGTATCTTATTTTCTAAAGTTTACATGAATTTTGTAATAATTTTATTATAATATATCGATGTGGCTGTGTCCCTGTAGTATGCTGTTTTTAAGTCCTTTGGGTATAGACCGAAGAGAAGGACAGCTCAGTCAAATGGTGGTTCCATTCCCAATTTTCCAAGAAATCTCCATACTGCTTTCCATATTAGCTGCACCAATTTGCAGTCCCACCTGAAGTGTATGAGTGTACCTTTTTCCCCGCATTCTCACCAACACTTATTGTTGTTTGTATGCATAATAGCTACCATTCTGGCTGTAGTAAGATGAAATCTTAGAGTGGATTTTATTTGCATTTCTCTAATTGCTAGTGATAATGAACATATCTGAATAGATAATGAACATATTTTCATATATAATTTGATTGATTATATATCATCTTTTGAAAAGTGTCTGTTCAGGGCCTTGGCCCATTTATTGATTGGGTTATTTTATTTATTTATTTATTTTTTTTTTTGGTGCTTAGCTGTTTTTGTTCTTTATATACCCTAGAGATTAGTGCTCTATCTGATGTGTGAGGGGTGAAGATTTGCTCCCAAGATGTAGGCTCTCTAGTCATCTTACAGATTGTTTCTTTTTCTGAAAAGAAGCTTTTTAGTTTGAATACATCCCATTTATTGACTCTTAATTTTTAATTCTTGTGCCACAGGAGTCTTATTATGAAAGTTGGCTATCCAAAGTACATGTATGAAGACACGAATTGGTGTGAATATACTATGTATACAATCAGAGATATGAAAAATTGTGCTCTATATATGTAATAAGAATTGTCATGAATTCTGCTGTCATATATAAATAAAAAAATACATAAGAATAATATATTGAATATTTGTTAAATTCTAGCACATTTAACATGTATTTCGAAATCAACCATGAATAAATACAATAAATAACACATACATTTCTAAATCAACTTTGAATTTTTTCTTTACATAAAAATCCAAGTTAAATCCATCTAAAAATACAGCAAATTTGTCATGCATATCTGATAATTTTTTAAAAATACTGCAAGAATAAATCTATTATTATTTGAAAAACTACCAAGAAAAATAATGTATCTAAAAACATTTATTTAAAGTAATTGTTTCACCTTCTGGTGAAAATTGTAATTCAAAACACTCAAATTTTCTTAGATGTACCTTTCTAATATGAGTTGATTCTGTTGGCTGGGAAACTTATAAGATTCTAATGAATGATATAGTTTTGGAAATTTTTTAAAAGGCCATTTGTGAGAATTAAAATGTCATATGTGAACACTGAATGGTGAAAATGTGGCTCTATATTCCTGTGCATAGCGAATAAGGAATTTGTAAGCAAATTACACCATTTATTGTTTAGAGTTCTGGTTTCCACACTGTTGTAGATTGATCTTTATTTTTGTAAAATGTTAGCTTGATGTTACTTTAATGCATAAAATAATACAAGGAACCCAATTATCTAAAGCAGGATTCAAGATATGTTTTATTTATCTAGTGCCAACACACTCCTACCTCTTGAGATTACCTTTCTATTACCTTATTTATCGACAATGAACTCTTTGTATTATACCAAATGAGCTTATAAAGATGCCTGCATAGTTTTTCTTTATTCTTCCTTCATATTTGTAGCTGATTCTTTATTAAACATTCATAAGATTACACCAAGGTCACCTTTGTGCCACTCAGCCACTTCACCAACTCAGCTACTCATTTAGCAAATTTTAAGAGATGTGTGATACAATATATGCTGGATAGGCAGATGCCACCATGGAAACATTGTTTTCTCAGATGTTACATGCTAATAGACACGGATAAGTAAATTAAATATGTTAAACTTAAGGAAACTTGAAGAAAAAGAAGAGAGATTTTAGGGATACCATAGGAGGTATTTTAGTTAAAATAATTAGCAATGTTATTTCTGATGTGATGACTTTTATGCAATGAGTTCAATGCAAAGAAGGAACAGATATGTGAATTTCTCAGGGAAGGCATCAGGAAGCAGTCAGGGCAAAGACCCAAGGTATACTTTACACTTTGAAGGAGGAAAATGGAAGTCAAGGTGTATGGGGTGAGAAATGGGAGAGAAGTAGGAAAGAAAGGAAGAGATTACTTGGAGCTTCTGGGATTGCACTTTCTCAAACATGACATAGAAGCCTTCCCCAGCTTCTGGTGATTCTCCGGCCTTATGGATGACACACTGTGCAATGGAGTGACCTCTCTTGGCCCTGGAAAATCCTGCCCTTTTGCAGGCCTGCACTGCCTCTTACTGTCGTCTCAGCTCTTAACTGCCATGTCCTAAACCTTCACCACTAGAGCCTTGTCATTGTGAGTGTTCAAGAGAAACAAACGTGATTCAGATTGTTCCTCCACAACATTTATCAGTACTATTTTTAAACAAGATACTAAAGAAAAAATACTTAGTTTCATGTGGGATGTCATATAAAATGCTACAGAAGTTTAAAAGAGGAGATGTCCCCTTTGACTGATTTGAAAAGTGTAAATGCAGAGAGAATCATCAATTTGGCAAGTGGATTCAGGAAGACCTGGGCATAGAAAAGGACCTTAAATATATTAAAATTTACATGGAAAGATACTGTATTGGAATGGTCAAATACCAAAAATAGACTGTGCACTCCTGGAAGTCATGAACTTATTTTATATTCTGTTGCACTAACTATGAACATTGGCATAAAGTTAGGGTGAGCAAATGTTGTACTATTTTCCAGCTGTATTTCCCTCCAACTATTTATTTATACTATTTTCAAAACTTCTGGCTTCCCTCCCTGCAAATGACTCACTCAAATGATTAGTAATCAGTAATGTGCAACACAACTCATAATATGTCAGTCACTTCTCCCTCAAGACTACAATCTTTTTAAGGTTTCCTTTACTCTCCAGTAATGCCCATGTTCTTCTTCTAGCTTTCAAACCATACAGGATTCAGCCCCAAAGTACCAGCCTGACTCTAAATTGCCTTCCTTTTCACTTCACTGACCATTCTTCCAGTAAACTGCCTTTGTTTCCCTGAACTTATCATATATATATATATATATATATATATATATATATATATATATATATATATATATATATATTTAGAAATGTGGGACCTTTTCACCATTTCTTCTCCTTTGCCCCAGGATGCTCTTGCTCTTAGTGTTTTTAACTCAGATCCTTTTTTGCTTATGGATTTCTGTGTTAATGTTACCACTTGAAAGATTTCTTATTTACAGGAATCTAAACCTAGTCAACTTTAGCATACACTATATTTTCTACATAGCAATTTTGACTATTTGTTTTTCTATTGCAGTTATTCTTACCCACTCTGTGTAACAGAAATTGCAAGAGAGCAAGCAATGCTGCTATTGGTCCTTATGGTTTCCTTTCTGCTAGAAGGGCACCTGCCATATAATAATACTTCAAAACTATTTATAGGGTAAATAAATCTGCAATGGATACAATAAATAATGCAAACTTTCACATGGTCTTTAAAAGGCAAGACACAGATGAATATTGCCATAAATCTAAGAATTTAGAAAATCCTTATATGGTGAAAAAAATTGTAAAAAAAATGACTAGAATCATAAAAAAAACAGGGAGGGAAAAATTCATGCATGAAAAACAGATGTATTTTTACTTCATTCTGTTGTGTTGAATGTGTCCTTTTTGTCCCTATTTTTTTTATTGCTGCTTTGAGACAGACTGATAAACTCTGAAAGCTGAGAAGTAAAAGAAAGTTACCTGGACTTTCAGCCAGAGCCATGATTGTCACACTTTCCTTTAGCTGATTAGGATGGATCATTTGAGTAGGAAAGTACCTGCAGATGCCCCAACAATTTAAGGTCTTAGTCAACAGGGGATTCAGGAAAGTGAAGGAAACTATTTTTCTTTGTAGTAACTTAATTTTTGAAAGTTCCTTTTTATGTGTTAAAATCCATCACACATTCTAATTATAGAGTAATATTTTCCAACTGTGCAAATTTTAGCTACTAGTATCTATCATAAGTGAGATTTTGGTCCTCTGAGGGTACTAAAATCAGTAGGAGAGAAAGCAGTAAAATTATTATGTTGTAGGCCAGGAACTGTTCTACTGCTGAAGCCTGTATATATATATATATATATATATATATATATATATATATATATATATATATTTCCAGCATCTGCTTTGCAAGGTGGTATATCTAAATGCATATGTAAGTGATTTGTGAAATTTAAAATGGTCATGGAATTTTACAGGTGACCGAATGTTGAACTTTCATTTACAGATAGACTTGCTTAGAAAAAGTCAGATCTCCCACTAACTGAAATATGATCAAAAGAAGAAAATGTGACCTGGGAATGATTTATTAACTAGGATGTAGATCGAGGCATGGAGAAGGGAAATGAATGAATCACTTAACGAAGATTGTCCACAGGGAAACTGAGGATTTTCTTTTTATTTTTTATAATGGCTTTAAAAAATTATTTATTTATTTATTTATTTTTTGTCATACATGACAGTAGAATGCATTTTGATATATAATACATACATGGAATGTACATACATCAATCATATTGTCTATTCTATTCTGCTGTCCTTCTTATCCTCCCTACTCCTCCCCTCCTCTCCCATCCTTTCGAAACTGAGGATATTGTAAAGTCACAGTGCCTGAAGGACATAGGAGGCCTAAATGTAGTTTGGGTGATAATTCACATATGTATTTATAAACTTGATAGGTTAGAATCTGAAATATTAATTATGTATAATTTTTGTTCATTGTATGCAGACATTCTAATAAGTATAAATCTGAAATGTACATATGTATGGCTGTGTATGGTAAATAGGTAGTGTGGCTAAAAACATAGATTTTGAAAAGCATAAAAACTACAGAGAATGGAACTAGACCAAGCCCATTAGTTAGATCAGTGGTAGAGGAAGAGAAATGTTGTGGTTGATGATATGGGGCTTGATAAGGTGTTTGGGCTTGATGAGAATGAGAAAAACATGAAACAGACCAATCATTTTGATCCACTTATTAGACGATCATTGCAAACCTTCATTTTAGTAAACTATTTTCAGAGCAGAGTAATATATGTTTTCTGCAGGTTAGGATGGTAATAGATATTAAAACTTCAATAATATATGTACCTCTTGATTATGAAGTAACTTTTTTTTGTAATATGCTCATTATTTTAGTCTACTGCTGAAATTTAGGCAAAACAGAAGATTTAAGGATGTGTCATGTTGGTACTATGATCACTAAGCATTATGAAATTAATAGAAATTGAATTTTTACAGTTACAGAAGGTTATTCATTGTTAAGTAATAATGCCAGTGAAAATTAGTAGAAAAAAAAGATATTGTAAAATGTCTGTTTTGGGCTTTGTTAGCAGAAAAAACAAAAACAAAAAACAGTTGAATGAGTTATCTTGAATGAGGAGTCCCAGTATATTAATACTGTGTTTTAACCCTAAAAAACTAAAGAGTCACTTGTTCATGTACCCTAATTTTTTTTAATTACTTAAACTACATCATCAATGCAAAGTGTGATTTCTAATTTCAATCTCTTCAAAGTATTAGTAGATATGTATTAAAGGCATCTAAAAGTCAACCAAGAATATGATCCTGTATACTTTTATTACTTTTTCTCACATTTTAACATTGTCTTACAAATAATTTAGCAGCAATTTTATTGATTAAATTTATAAATTATTAAATCAGCAAAATACTTTTTATGCATATAGATCATGTATTTGCTACTACTTAATTAAGACATGTAGTGATAATACATTCATCATATATAGGAAAGTTTTGAGAGCAAACACAACTAATTATTGGTAATCATACAAAGCTTTGTGTGTGAGAAAAAGTGAGAGGTGTACCAAAGGGGAGACTGTACTACCTGAACGCATTAATATGTTGTACAAAAGCCATAGAGAACATCAGTTTTGGATAAACTGAAGTACATAAGAAGTGCTTACCCTACACAATAGTTGTTTAGTCAAGAATTAACAGTAGTTTCTTCTGGCTATGAAGATAAGAGACAGATCATATAATTAAGGAACAAACTTTAGGTACTGTTTGCCTTTATCATATGCTTAGGGAATAAATATCATGGAATGTACAAAATCAACAATTATAGATGGCACTTGTTAGGAGTAAAAGTTATTTTTCTTATTTTCTTATCATAGTAACAAGCATTTACAAAGGAAAGCAATATTTATCCTTCTTTCCAAATTGTTTCAAATGGAATAATCACAAACTTCATTTATAAAATTTTCTATAGAATTTTATTTATAAAAATATAAATCAAGGGAAGAATAGGAGGATGAAACTGAAAGAACTATGCATAAATCTCTATTCAACCATGGGAGGTTATTTAACCTCCTTGAACCTGAATGAAAAATGGATAACAAAAACTATTACATAGAATGATTATTAAGATTAAGCATGGCATTATATACAATAGACCGTTCCAGTAATATGAGTTGCAAGACACTGGAAATGAGTAAGGCATTATTGATTTTTGAGAGTTTAACTGTAAAACAAATTCATGATAGCACTGAGAAGTAATGTTAAGCCACCCTGTTGAGATTAAATGTCTGCCAGGTCAGCAAAATTTCATTGTGAAATTATTTAATATCTTGAAAAGCCAACAGTTTAACACAGCTAATGTATCATGTAACATTTTTCCATTTAAGTAATGGATTAACCATTTTTAAAAAAACTAAAAGTAACCACAATGAGAAATAACTCTGAAATACATTATTAAACATATTTAAATAAGGATTTCATAGAAACCCATTATGAATGTAGTTTATGTGTTTAAAAGCCAAGAAAACACATGAAACATAAAAAAAAGACAAAAACATTATTTTCAAAGGATTCATGTAAAGCTATATTTGGTTCATCCAAGTTTTATAGATTCCTCTCTCTTATTGCTCCCTTACAGGACAACAGTAATTCCTAATTAAAAGTAATTCAAGAAGATAGCCAAAAGAGATGGAAAGAGTGTGGCAAATTGGTTTGGGATCCAAAGGCTGAAGGACATTATAGTGGCAAGGCTTCTTAAAATATCTTTCCTGTTTTATGTAGGTAAGTATGCCCAGTGCAAGAAGGCAACTGAGCCCTGGCGTTCCTTGTCATGTTACCTGGCAATGAAATGTGGCCCAAGTGGGCTCATTCTTCCGTTGGGTTGAACAGAGGTCTTCACAACAATACCTGTGAAATGGGGCCAGCATCAGCAAGGAGCATTGGTTTGGAAATTTTCTTACAAAGCACAGCGCTGAGAAATGTTCTTTCCTCCTCACAGAAAATCCCCTACACACCTCTCAGTGATCCAATGATGCTGTGCAGCAGGACAAGGATGAGTCCACCCCAACAAGAGTCCAGATTAGAAGAAGCACTTCAAGAAAATGTGAAAGTTTTTGGTAAACCATTTTTATTATGTTGGCTCTCATATCCTTGTATGTTTATTTCAATATCTATTGATCTCGATGTCAGCAGTAGTGATTTGTCTTTTCTGATTCAATTTCTGGTTTTTCTCATTTTTAGTGTGATGGGTGACATAAAAATTATTGTTCTGGTTTGGTTATGAGCTGGGCTACATTTCTTTGCCCAGTAACATGACAGGCAGGGATGGATCATGCCTTCAAAGTAATTGCTATGGAAGCACTACTTTTTCTTGAAGGCTGAAGATGTTTATTCCATTTAAAGGTAATGGTTGCTCTGACTTAGAGATGCTCTTGAGCAGGCCCCAGGAGAAAGAGAAAAGTTAATCAGACCACAATAAAAGCATAATAACTTTGAAAATCAGATTAAATCAGATTGCATCAATCTTCCACAAAAGTGGGTCAATGTATTAGAATAACTTGGAGGAAGAAAAGTTTATTTTGGCTCATGGTTTCAGAAGATCTGTCCATGGTTGGCTACCTCATTTACAGTGACCAAAGGGCACTGTGGAGGATTGCTGCTCAGCTCATGGCAACCTGGAAACAGAGAAAGGCAAAAGGCTGCAGGGATGATGCACCCTTCCAGGGCACACCTCCAGGGATCCTCCTCTAGTGGAGCTACATCTCCCATGCTCCACCAGTTACCACCCAGTTAATCTATCCAAAGCAGGATGGACTGATTAGGTTACAGTTCTTACAATCCATTCATTTTGCCTCTCAACATTTCTATATGAACAGAAGAGCTTTTGGAAGGCATCTCATAACCAAACCAGAAGAATAATTTTTAAATCACCCATCACACCAAAAATGAGAAAAATCAGAAATTGAATTAGAAAAGACAAACAACTATTGCTAACATTAAGATCAATAGACACTGAAATTAACATACAAGGATATGAGAGCCAACATAATGAAAATGGTTTACCAAAAACATTTTTCTTGAAACAAGTGAATAAATCAGAAATTGAATTAGAAAAGACAAACAACTATTGCTAACATTAAGATCAATAGACACTGAAATTAACATACAAGGATATGAGAGCCAACATAATGAAAATGGTTTACCAAAAACATTTTTCTTGAAACAAGTGAATAAATCAGACACTCTTGGGAATAAATGTAGTTTATTTTTTTAAAAGGGAAATTACAGAAGCAAAAAAAAAAAAGCAATAAAAAATAAATAAATAAAGAGGGGAAAAATACAAGAAGAGAGAAGAACAGAACCTCAGAGCCAACAGAGATCTCTGGGATGCTAAACAGATATTCAGTATTTGCATTTCTGAGAATCAAAAGTAGAGGGGAAAAGGAGTAGGTCAGAACAACCATTTGAAGAATAATCATTAAAAATGTTTCTGATTTGTTAAAATATATAAACCCAGAGTTTTAAAAAGTTGAGCAAAAAAACCCTTAAAATCCACACCAACAGACATCACAACTAAAACTTTCTAAAACAAAAGACAAAGGAAAATCTTGAAAGTAACCATAATGAAGCATCAATGATCCACAGGATAAAAATACACCAAAAAGCAAAGCTTAGCCATTTGGATGAAAAAAAAAATTGTCACCCCCTGCAACAAGGGTACTTGGGAGACCAACCTGCCATCCCACTAGCTGTGGGAACTGCCCTCCGACAGAGGTAGTGAAGCGCACTAGACCAGCTAGTGTCTCCAGGGCTGATCGAGAGGGTTAAGTGTCTCTACCTGGCCCGCCATCCAACTTGGCCCACAACCACACCTAGTCGGGAGATGAGTCAACCATGAAGGTGCAACAATCTCAACTTTATTGTGTCAGGGACAAGGTTATATAGTGATAGGAGGGGGTAGGAAGAGACAGTAGCAAGAACCAATAATGGACAGTTACATCACTATCACTAAGGGGACTAGGCAGATTTCAGATAAAACCATTAGGCGGGACTAAGGTCAAAAGCCCGACGGGCTAAAAGTCCGTGAATGCCGACCCAGCCAGGTCACGTATATGGAAATGCTCTGGAAGAACCCATGAGGCCACCTCAGCCAACACCCAATAATGGCGGTCCCAAGGGAGGGAAAAGGTCCCAACAAAAATGGCCCTTTCTTGTTTTGCAATAAACTAATTTTCAGTGATTTGCATTGAATAAAAGTGAATAATAATTTCATATTAAAATAGAGTAGAACTATTATTATCAAACAACAAACTATAAAACTAATAAAATTAAAGTTTCTCAATTTTTTAAATGAAAGAATGACATTTTTATTACATTTACATTTTTTTGTGGCATGATTGTAATCAAATAGGCTGTATAACTGGATTATTCCAAAACTGGATTATTCATTTATTGGATCACCAATCCAAATGCTTACATAAGAGACTAAATTAATGAAGAGAATCTATGGATTGATAATTGGAGAGTGTTTGCCATATAAATGGAATAGTCAACACTCAGTTTAAGCATGATTCCCAAGAAACTAACAGTTTACATTTTTCAAGAGAATCGACAATTTACATTAAAAAAAATCTTGTATCTATATGTAGATGTTATTACTCTTGATTTAGTTCTGTAAGGGTTAAATGAGTGGGCTGGGGATATCTTTAACCTGTGTGCTATGGAGTTACCATGTCATCTCTGCTTTCTGTTGGGCTTGAAGTTAGTTGTTCAGCCTTCACTGGAATCATGCTGGCCATAAGGAGTAAATCAATCTATCAGTGTTTCTCATCATTTCCAAACAATCAAATAAAATACTTGAGATAAATATAAAGGAAAATGCAAATATTTGAATTTTTATGGTTATGAATGAAAATTGTCTATGTATCATTTCCTGTTTATATATCTGTTTAGGTAGCTAGATTAACATGATAATTAAGATGCAAATTTTAATATATTCATAGAAATTTTAAATACTCTTAGAATGTATCCTTGTATGGCTCTTGGATAAAATGTACTTTGAAATATTTAGGCACATAAACAGAATGTAGCAATCAGAAAATTTGTCAGGAATACTTAGTAAAATATTCACAAAAAGTTAAAGTATTCTTTATTTTTGAAGTTAAGAAAATTCTTCATGTGCATTGACTCAATTGGTCTCTTTTTAGTGTTATGTTTAACATTTTGTTTACCTAATGCTCTCGATTTTTAATTCCACAACTCACTTCTTCATTGGCATATGGATTCTCATTTACATTTTCCTTGAAAATAAGAAGCATCACAAATTACCATCCTGATGTATGTTCTGCTTCAGAAACTACCAGTAATCGCAAATTGTATGGCATTATTTATTTTAAAAATACTGTGTCAGCCTCAATTCCAATGATTGAAGCTTTTCTTTTTAGTTCTCAAAGACATTCTCATAAGTGTGTGTGTCTGTATAGTGTATATCCACTCCAGATATATTCACTCGAAATTTTTGTGCAAAATTGGCTCAGTCATAATACTATCATTGAAATATTCATGAAAAATGCCTATATATGTATATGTACATATATATAATTACTTAAACTGTACATATATATAATTACTTAAACTGTCAATAAGCCTTTGTTAAAATGGAAGACTAAAATCATACATTTTAAGATAAAAAGAAATAGAATTAAGAAATTTCAAGACTCAGGTTGTAGTTCAGTTGTAGAGCACTTGTCCAGTATGGGTGTGGCACTCGTTTTGATTCTCAGCACTGCATTTAAATAAATAAAAGTAAAAGTTCATGCACAATTTTTGAAAAATTAAAAAAAGAAAACTGTAAAATATATTCAAAAATAGTTTTAAATTTTGTACCACAAATTATGAGCTCATATACATAGTACATTTTTTTAAATGCCACTATTTCATAAAAATAGGTATGATGAGATAGCATCATCCCAAAATTGTTTGAAAGATTGAATTTAATAAAGAAATGAAAGAAAAAGATGGTAAATTATTCTATACATACTCAAATTTACATTTAAAATTTTGTTTACATAGTTTAAGAATAATAAGACTTTGATCTTTGAGTAAGCTTGCTACATATTTTGTTTTTATTATTAATTTTAATTCTCATTTGGTATTTGCAGTATCCTACTTCAGTCATTTTAATTTTGTGTATAAGTGCATATGTGATAATATCTACAGTATGAGAGTAGTGGTTATTTCTATTTTCTTGTGCTAATTTTTGCGTGTTTATTTTTAATTTTAATAAAAATTTGTTTGTACTTGTTATGCTTTTATAATACTGAGAAGATATTTATTTTTTCTCATTAAAAGCTGGTAAGAAAAAAAATTAGTGAATAATTGGCAGAGTCTGAAGTGTGGTAAAATATTGAAACTGTCCAAATCTATAAAATGTGTTCCACATCAAAAAAATATGAAATGTATGATAAATATGTTTCATAGTAAATGTCAATATAAGTTGATCTTGGTATAAACCCTAAATGTATTAAACAGCAAATGTTTTGGTGACTATGAAAAAGTGCTACAAATGCAAAATTTATGAATTATTTTTTGAGTAATAGGATATTATTATATATTAATGAAAGAGTGAAATTTTTATAAAATAAAAATAGGAATTTTGTATTGTGGTCATAGATGTATTGAAACAGAATTTTATACAGTAATTATCAAAAATATTTGAGTCTAAAATATAAAGTTTCCTTTTGAGTGTCTGCATGGTAATTTAGGAACACCTTTCATTTGTGTTTGCATATAAAATAAACACTATCGTCCTTATTTTAATATTTTCTTTTCTGAAGTAGCATCTTGTATTGCTTTGTAGTGCACCAATTACAGATACTGCTAAAATTATTCTCAGAACAGATATCCCTATGAGAATTATACTGTGTGGTTAGGAGGAAATCTCTTTCTACCAGTATCCCAAGGCCAGTTACTTTAATCTTTAAGCCGTTTTATAGCACCTGTTTTTGAGGCAGATGAAACAAATATCTCAAAGCCTTATGACTTGAAAGAACATTGAAACATAAGAAAAAGGAAACCATATTATCAGATAAGCAGTGATAAGGGAAAACTCTAAAATAAAAATTCAGATGTACTCAGTACATAGATGTTCAAGCATATCAAATATATATTTTTGAAATTTGAAAATCTTAATAAAAATTATTATTTTGGTAATTATATTTACAACATATGTATAGCATTATAATTTTCAGTTAAAATATATACAATTTCAACATATTGAACAATTTCAAAATTTTCAATTCCTTAAAAATGTACTTAGACACCATCCCCAAATTAATATAGAAACAATAGATAAATTGAGCATATATTCATTAATTTTGTTAACGACGATTTAGAGTGGCATTGTCTAATTCCACATTCCAAGTGTTAAAGGAATAGAAACATCAGTTCAATATAATAGGTGTATTTGAAATTATGTGTCTTTATTTTCTATACCAGGACAACTGTGAAGATATAGATTTTACAGTTACCTGTGATCCCTAATTTAAATGTTATAAGATTCTCAGTCATTTTTATTTTATTTAAGTATCAATGTGCACAATCTGAGTTATTATAAAGGTCAGAAAGTAAAAATCTATATACAGTATAAACTAACTTATTTGAATTAAGTGATGTCAAAATACAGTCAAAATATAGTATGTCTACTCATTTTTCCTTCACAAGTCTTTTCCAAAAAAAATGAGCATAACTTGAGCCATGACAACAGATAGTCTCCTAAACAGGAATGTAAAAGTATCACTATACATTTTAATGACCTGAATATACTTGAGGCATAGTTTATTTGGGAACAGCACCCTTTAAAATGAAATTATTATGCAGTGTATTGCTGCACATAGGAAAAAACTGGAATTTTAATCACCACTCGCAGTAAATGGTTAAATGAACTGAGGATTCAAGAAAAAGAAAGAAAGATTGGTGCTTCATTCTGACTTTATGATTTTTGAGTACTTGAAATTTTGCTATCTAGGAGTGACTTCATGACACACTTCTTTCAGTTTTGGTTCCTCAAGTGATCCAGCCAGGCCTTAGAGCTGTTCTGCAGTACATGACTCTTCCTGTCTAATCCTCTTTTCCTCTCCTAGCATTATCTTTTGTACGTTTCCCTGACTACTCCTTGCTCCCTGTTTCCCTTATACAAGCAAATTGCCCCAGAAACCTCTTGCATACCTAACTACATTTTAGCCTCTGTTTATCAGAGGAATAAAATTCACACAAAGAATCATTCAGAATAGATATTGTTTTGTGGAAGAATGAATGTCTAAAATACTTTGGCTTTAGCTTCAAATCTTTTGGTGGATCTTAAATCTACTTCCCTGAATTTTAATATTCTGCGGAGAAACATCACCATCTATCACCAAACTAATTTAATATCTTCCTTTCTAGTTCAAGTTCCTGCTCTAACATTGGCCTCCACCAACACCCTAGTGTATGTTTAATGTAGTCAGGAAGTTTTTTTATTACTAAACTTATAATACATCCTCAATTACTCATAGTAAAAGTCCTGATCACAAAAGGGGACTATGAAATCCCATGTTCTATTCTTTACACCTGGAAGCCAGTATCTCCTAACTCTGACCATACCACATCGCCCCTCACCCCACAGTTATTAGGAGCATTCAACCACTGAGCCACATCCCCAGCCCTATTTTGTATTTTAGAGTCAGGGTCTCACTGAGTTGCTTAGCGCTTTGCTGAGTAGCTGAGGCTGGCTTTGAACTCATGACCCTCCTGCACCATAGGCAGGGCTCAGTTTCATTTGCTTTGATTTTGGAACATAACATTTTTGTCCGATTAGATTCTGCCTTAGGTAATTTAAAACTTCTGATTCCTCTAATTGGAACCTCCTTCTCCCAGATATCCACCCGAGAAATGCCTTTAAAATCTTCTTCCTCCTCCTCCTCTTCTTTTTTATTTCACCTCCTCCTCTTTTTTTTCTTCACCCCTCCTCCTTCTCTTCTTCTTTTGTTCTTTTTCTTTAGTTCTTTGCTCAAAATTCACCTTAAGAAGTTTAAGTTGCACAAAATTCAAAACTATTGTGTTTTGTGATATACTAGAAGTACTGGAATAGTTTTGGTATATACTAACTGCTCAATAAATATCTATCGAATTGTCTTAGTTTATAATTTCAAATGTTATTTATATTCCTACTGTTCTAAAATAATTCATTTGTTTGTTTAGAGGATCGTTTTATTTACTCAAGCAGTTAGAGTGTCTGTTTGTCTCAAAGTAAGGCACCAAATCCTATTATTTCTAAATAGATAGCCCAATAAACTTAATTTTGAGAAGACTAGTAAAATAAGGAATAAAACAATTCATAAACCAATTACAGTACTAAAAGCATTCTTCCCACTACTAAATATATAATCATTATTCCACTTTTCTTTCAAGTTGATTGACTCTCCTGGGGTTAGCAGGGAAAATTTACATAGTTGCCTTTCATGTTAATCTCTTGAGGTAAATTCTAGGTAGCTATCAGAAAATGAAAAAATCACCTGATTAATTGTTTTTGATGTTAAACAATTAGCAGAAACCAATCATTTGCATTTTAATAACACTGTAACCATCTGTTAAATGAATGCATTAATCTTGATTAGCTTGGTTCCAGACACTTGCAGGCGGGTTTACTGATGTGTTCACTGATACAGATATTTTTAAATTCATGTATAGCTTTGATTGCCACAGCAAAAAGTAAATGATGTGTCAATGGAGCATGGAAAGTAACAACAAAATAGTGCTGAAAAAACAAAAAAAAATATAGCATAAATTATGTAATTTAGCTAGAAAATGGAGCGAGTTTATCACTTATATTTCATAAACTTTAACATAAAACATTGTATAAGGTTGTGAGCCAACTGCTAATGACAAATTAATGCTTTGGTTTTCTTTCAGTAATAAAATATACAATTGTAGCCAAAATTTGGCCCTCAAGACCTGTGAGAGGAAATATAACACTATTCAATTAATAGATAACTGCTCTACTGGATCATTAAAATGAAGATTGAAGGGGGCCCTTTTATTGAGTCACATCTTGCAAATTTGTTCCCCTTTAAAAAGCTTTCTCTGTGACTTTTTGTTTTGACTAACAGTGTCACTTTCTTTCTTCAGTTGTCTTAATAAGAACTATCACAGATCTAAGAATTCTACTTATCTGCTGTACACACACAGTTTATAATCCTGTAAGGTCTCTTTTAAAATTTTTAAATCTTTCTCTGTTTCCCAATAGTATCAAAATAACCCCACAGGTAACATAGTTAACAGTGAAAATATTTAATAATCCTAATATTCTCATTTGTAGTGAAAATGTTGAAGACCTTCGGTTTGTATTAAATATTGATTTAATAAACATAATTTGGGTAAAGATCAGACTTGAATTAAAACCATCAATTTGAAAATAATTTTACTTTTTATGCAGAAAATCTTAAGAACTGTACAAAATAAATACTAGAGCATTGAGAACTGAAGTTATCCTTGTCATTGGCTACAAGATTAATGTATGATTGGACATACATCTATCCTTATGTGGTCAAAGTAATTTATAGAAAAGTGCTAAATACAATAAAATGTGCAGAGAAAGTATTTTTAACAAATTAGGCTCAGATGGCACAGATATTTATATTAAAACAAAAGGGATTTGAAACCATTTTTTTACATCATTCATAATTTTTTTTCAATGATATAGAAACATGAATACTAAAGCTATTATCTTTGGGATTTGGGAGTAGGAGAATTATTAAACAAACCAGAACCAATAACCTCAAATTAGAACTTAATAACCTAACTTGCTCAACATTGAAAACTTTTACTTACCAAACAACTTTACTTACAGTTTGTCAAATATATTAATGGAGAAGAATGTTTTAAACTGCATACATAGGCAGTTTACTTAACACCAGTATCCCAAAATCATACTTAGTATTTTAGTTGCTATCGAATATAAACTGTGGGGAACTCCGTACTGTACAAACTACACCCTAGCTCTTCAGTGTTTAAATCACTTTGTAAATTATAGATGCATATCATGACCAAACAGAATGCTTCTTTCAAAATCTGATAGTGACTGGTCACTGCATCAGCCACGTAGCCCACAGACAGCAAAAAGTGCAGTTGTGTTTCCACTTTGTCATCCAATGATAAACCACGTGACATTTATAAAAAGTGAATAACTGATAGAGAAAATCACCAGCAAAGATGAAAGTGCAGCAAAGACATGGAAAGTACTATCTCTGGAAAGGAAATTGTCCTGGACCATGAATGGAGTTAAAGAGGAAATCTTTGATCACAGGAGCATTGACGTTGATTGGTTTGAGAGACTTCAAACATTCAGCAAGAGGAACTTGGCAAAGCCAAAGTTTTTGGTAGAGCTTAGGAAAAGGTGTGTAAGGAAGAGAATAAAAGTCATCATTATACAAAGTCCATGTATGAAGACTTGAATTGGGTGTCAGCGTACCTTATATACAAACAGAGATATGAAAAATTATGGTATATATGTCTATTCAGAATTGTAATGCAAAAAAATACATGTATAATGGCATAAATTGATGTGAACATACTTTATATACAGAGATACGAAAAATTGTGCTCTATATGTGTAATAAGAATTGTAAGGCATTCCACTGTTATTGTGTATTTAAAAAATAATAATAAAATCAATTAAAAAAAGACATCTCAGAAGTCAGTCAAAAAGTTCATAGTAAATGAATATGTAGAGACATTTCACAATGTTTACAACAGCACATATATTCAAATCCTTAAAATTAATCTTTATTCAGGAGTGTGACCATTTTTTTTAGATACAGAAAAGATAGGAGTAACTTAACAAAACTTTATAATGAAAAAGCAAATATCTTTGGAACAATTTTTGATGCAGTTTTTATACAGAATTGTAACATTCTAATACCCAGAGTTTGGGATATTTTAAGTTTTACAGTACTAACTAAATGTGAATTTCATAAAAATTTCACTTTCTGTATGTTTATAAGCAACAGAAAAAATGATTTTAATATTTTGACAAATCTCTTTAAAGTTTATAAAACAATAGTCCCTGTACTCTATTGGTTATTAAGATCACTTTGCATAGTTCCTACTGAGCAGTCATCTTCCCAGTGTGGAATTCTGTGCAAAGTGAGGACAGACTGTATTAAAAAAGTCACACTTGAGTATTGCAGGCTACCAAGAATAAGAGTGAGTGACTTCTTGCATTCTTTGTCTAGAAAAATCTCAAGGAGCTATCAAGTTCAGATTACATTTTTCTGAGCTGAAGTCGATATTTTTTTTTTCAAAAACAAGAGAAAGTACATTACATCAAAGAATGAATGACCTATGTAGAAAAGTGGAGGACAGAAGAAGTAAAGAATGCCAGTGATGTCCAGCTGGTTTTCCCAGATGTACCCCAAAATTTTTAAGTGCTTTAAAGATGTCACATACTTTGTGATTCCTGTCCTGACTTTTGACACTCCAAAAAGTATGACATGTATTTTGGTTGTGCCTGTGCCTCATACCCATCTTCACATAAATGTCAGGATCTTGAAATAACTCAAATTAAAAGGCACAGAGTGTAGTGGCTGGAATTTGATTCTAAGCAATGCACTCTTCAAATCGTGTTTACATTTGTTTTTACAACTAATGGACACATTTTAATTATCAATGATCTAATATTTTATACTGTAAATTAGTAACTGAATTTTACATTTTTTAAATTTTTATGTTATGTATAAGCAACAATACAAGAATTTTTCATGTTCTCTCAAATCCTTGTAAAAGTCACATAACAATTTAATTTTTCCCTATGGGCTATTAAGATTGCTTGGCACAGCTCTTGCTTAATCCCATTTTTTGTGTGTGATGTGCTGATCCTCATACACGTAATCTGCCATGGAGCTAGATCTGCAGCTGATTACTAATCATCCCTATTATGTGGTGTAAAGATATTTTGACATATCACTTTTAAAAAACTAAAGAAAAAAAGGTAAATCAGTTGCATCAAAATTCTAATAATAAAAACAATAATGTTAATATCAAACAATACCTAAAAGTTTAAGGAAAAGAGGTATATATAGAGTTGGGGCATTTTATCTAAGTTTACCTCATTAGTATATTATGAAACTTGAAAATATTTCTCCATTTTTGCTATTTGCTTTATTTAAAAAAATTATATGTTAAAATATGCATAATCTTTTGAGTATTAGAGCTTTGAGAAATATTCTTTTAGAGATAGGATTTAGTTATTCATTCCTATTTATGTTTTGACTTCTAATGGAAAAACTATGCCTATATTTTTTAGGCATTATTGTTAGCATCTTCGTGAAGTAATTTAAGTATTTATTGTAGTCAACAGTTATGTGGTGTTTACTGTAGCTCAAAGTAACAGACAAGGTTATTTTTGTTATGATTGTGTTTTTATCCAATATGAGTGTTTTTTTTCTAGTCAGAACAAACTGTACATAATGCAAAATTTGTAGTTTTATCATTTTTAAGCATGCAGTTTAGGGGCACTGGTTATATTTACATGCCTGCACAAAAATCACCGACATTCATTTCCATAACTTTTTCATCACCTCAAACAAAATATTTACCTTTTAAACAGAATTTTCCATTTCTTTATCCCCAAACAGGTCCTGGTAACTTATGATCCACTTTTTGTCTATGATTTGCCTGTTCTAGGTATTCCATCATCTAAATGAAATAACACATATTTGAACTTTTAGGTCTTTCTTATTTCATTTTGTTTGGTGTTTCAAAGTTTCATCCACAGAGCTTCCCTCTTATTATGGCTTGATAAAGATAATTTGCTTTTAATTAAGGAATTTTATCATATCATATTAACAAGGAACCGAATAGTCTTGTTTTATTAATAATAAATATTGTAAATTTACTTTTATAATTCTGTTTTTCCTAATGAAGTGTTAGTGAACATAATTATCTTTGTTCATGTTTTCTACTGCATGTATTATATTAAGGATATTTTACTCAGTTTACATTTCATATTTACATTTATATATATTTATTCTTGTTTCTCACTGGCACATATCATCACTAATATGCTATTATTATTATTATTATTGGTATATTTCTTCTATGAGTCTTACTAATCAAGATAAGTTTAGAAGACCACCCAGGAAATAATTACTCATGATTCTATTAAAATTTTACATTTGCATAGTATTTTTAGTTTATATCTTCTCAATAAATTGTATGTCATGTTTGTTTTCCTACTGACATTTCTCTTTCACTTAGATTTCCATATCTTTACAGATGCAACTTCTGCTTTGGTCTCTTAGAGACCTCATCAGCCTACAGGATGGAGCTGGGCCTCTCCCAAGACATCAGCAGTTCTGTTTCCCCACCTCCAGGCATGAGTTTCATGTCATTAACATTTACATTTCACAATGGGAACATTGATTTGTTCCAAAGAATACATTCAATAAGTTCTTAAGTAATAGATCAAAGAAGATTCTTGCAGACAAAATCCAGGGAAATCCTCAAGTTGCACAGTGGATCTTGCACTTCACTTTTATTAACTGCCTGATAACTTTATTAAGTTTCTATCAACAAGCATAAATAAACTTAATCTGAACAAATTTTAAGTGGGAAAGTATTACCCTAAATTATCCAACAGCTTCATTTTACTTGATTCCCAAAAGTTGCCCAAGTCCTTCCTCTGATTTTACAGAAAATATTAATTCTTATATTTAACAGACTGCATTTCCTACTTCCCAGATCATTTGTTAGAACGATGGCCTTGCAAAAAGTATTTATTTCTCTCATTTTTGTTTCAAATTCAGGGAAATATTCATACTAATTTCTACATTTTACTGAAAATTATATATACTATCAGCATTTCATTTACTAGCCTTTTCTCCATTGAAATGCAGAGGTTATTCATATTTTTTAGATATCAACTATTTGTTGGTTTGCAAAATTATGTTTCTCAGCATGAAATCTCTGTTGCTTCTCAGGCTTTTTATATCTTTTCTTTTATACTTTTATTCGCATCCCCCATTAAAAACACTCTTGAATTATTTCTCTTCTTTTCAGACTATTTTGATTATTTTTTTTTTTGTCTTTCCCAAAAGACATTTTCTCCTTGAATGGTGAAGGCTTGTATATTTGACAATATATTTTTGTCTTTCATATTTAAACACTAATTTTGCATATGAACTGTCTAGGCTCGAAATTTTCTTCATCATTTTGAAAATGTCACTCATTTGTCTTCTTGTGTTTTGTGAATCACTCAAGCTGAGTGCCAGCAGTCACTTTCAAAGCTGCTTTTGAAGTACCTGATGTTAACATGGTTTATGTCCCTTTTTAAGCTACCTGTGTTCTAGTATCTTTTTGTGGTTTCATTTTTAGAGTGCGCCTCTGAAAACATAGCTCTACATTTTTCTCATCTCCCCCCTGTGGATTCTTTGAACCCTTTAAATCTGAGGACTTTTATCTATCATTAGTTGTGAAATTGCTCTGTCATTTCCTTTCCAAATACTTCTATCTTTCTCCTTTCTCTTTCTGTCTCTCGGCTATTTGTTATGGTATTGGTTTACTTCCTTGGTTTTGACATTTTTCTTCTCTATAACACTTAGTATTCCATGTTTTAGAATTTCCCTGACTTTACTAATTTCTTCTGCCAGTAGAAGTGTTTGTGGACACAATTTTGCAGCTTACTGTTTTTCTTTAGTCATTTCTATTCTGTTAGCTATCCTTTTCTGTAATATGTTAAATACATAAATATTTATAAAAATTGCAAAGTATTACATATCATATATACATAACCATAGGTATGCTCACATACATGTTGTATATATATGATATACTGATATCAGTTTTCAATTTATAACATATATATACACATCCACATTATAAATCTTTTTCTATCTACCTACCTACCTACCTAGCTACCTATCTATCTACCTATCTATCTTTTTATTTCTATTTTTTAGTTATCAATACCCTTATTTTATTTTTCAGGACTGCTTATGCTACCCATTTTGTTGATCTTTTTCTTTTTCTTTTTTTTTCTCCCTTATTTCAGGTATTTTTGTCACAAAGATTGCTCAGTTTGGTAACTGTCCATTATATTGATAGGTGTACTTCAAGACATTTGAAGAAGTTCTAAGTTCTTTTGCAGAAATCTATTTCATCTGGAAGTGTCCTTGAACTTTTCAGTTAGTATGTACTGAAACTGAAGTGAATCACAAGACTTAGCTTCTTTTCATTTTGTTTAATGTAAGATGCTAGATGGAGAGGATGTAGCTTAGAAAAAAAAAATCCTCATCTACACTGACTGGGTGCCGCAGTCTGGCTGGGCACAAATCATGAGCCACTGAAGCAGGAACAAACTTTATTTTGAACTCCACCAGCACACTCCACACATACTCCCCGGGAACTCTCCCTAACACCACCCATACAACTCCTCCAGGAACCACTAACTGGAAATCCCTCCCCCGGCACTTCCCCAACCAATGCGAACTCTCAACCAGAACTCAACAGGAACTCCGTGAGAACAAAATTCATCATCTTAATGGCTAACTGGCGTCATCTCTCAACCACTATTTCTGGCAAAAATGCCATGCATCATCCCAACTAGGCTGTGGCCCTCAACAACTAAGCATGAAATAATTATTTGGTAGCCGTTGACCGTATTCACCATTGTTTGTGCCTGCAATTGCTTTTAAAGCCCCCCCCCCACATTTTTTAGAGTCCAGTTTCTTCTATTACATTTAATAATTCTGCACAGTAGATGCTTATTAAATTTACCTGTAAATGTATTTAAAAGTCAATTATTAATTTAAAACTCTTAGGATTGGCCATCAATATCCAAATAAAAATTCACTATTATGTTTTAGGATTTATTCATTAAACTGTTGCCCTTATATATTCTTATTTTATAAGTTTTTGCTATACTTGAAGCTATTTTTTCTTTTTTTCTATGATGTATAATATCAACCATGGAAATAATATTATTAAAAAGGGAAACCTAATATGATTCTCCCGTTATCATGGGTGATCTAGATTCTTGCTTAAAGACTTACATTATTCAAATATTACCTACTGATATTTTTACATATGTATGTGTGTGTGAATGTATTTGCATAAATATGTCTAATTTCTTTGATATTCTTATAAAAGTAATAATGTTTTCTTTCCAATATTTTCACAATTTTAGAAGACAGTTTGTTAATGTATATTCATATACATCTATTTATATATAAACATATATATCAAATCACATATATGCACATATATATGTATATTGTATGTAATATAAATAAGCCTGTTTGAAATTATTGAAAAAGGCCAAAATAATATGAAACATATTATATCTACACCTATTTGATATTGTGCTGAAGCTTTTTTGCCTTATGATACTTAGCAGAGAATGAGAGACTCCAAAAAATTTTGAAAACCTGATGAAAAGAAGAAGATGTAATGTTTTCATGCTTATTAACAATGTTAATCTTATTTATATATCAAATTTACCTCTATATATTTGTCAAAATATTAACTCACCAAATGACTAAAAAGAATAATGCCATTTTAAAGCTACTGTCTGCACTTCTGTTGATATGGAGATAGAAAATCTTTTTTAAAAACAAATTTTAATAAAACAACAGGATCTACTACACAATAAATAATGAAAGACCCTGGGAATAAGGGAGAAGATTCAGCATTTGTTATAGTTTGAATATGAGGTATTCCCCAAAAGCTCATGGGTGAGAAAATGTAAGAATGTTCAGAGGTGAAATGATTAAACTGTGAGAGTTATAAGGTATTCAGAGGATTAATCCACTGATATGGATTAACTGCGAGGTAAATGTAGAGTGGAGTAAGTAGGTCAGTGAAGTGTGCCTTGAGTTTTGTAGTTTGTTCCTGGTTAGCAGAGTTCTCTCTCTTCTCTCTCTCTCTCTCTCTCTCTCTCTCTCTCTCTCTCTCTCTCTCTCTCTCTCTCTCTCTCTCTCTCCTTCCTGTTTCACATCCTGAGCTGCTTCCCTAAACCACATCCTTCTGCCATTGTGTTCTGCCTCACCTTAGGCCCAGAGTAATGTAGTCAAGCAACCATGGACTGAACTTCTAGAACCATGAGCCCAAATCTTCTTCTAAGGTGTCCTTGTTGGGTATTCTGGTCACAATGATGAAAAGATAATTAAACTAGCATGTATCTGTACATTCTTTGAGACAGAAAGCACTCTAAATATTCCTATTTTACTGAACATATGACCAAACAAAACTTTAGGTAAATTTATGTATTCCATCATTTTCTCCTTCATATTTTTGTTAATAAAATTTTTCCCAGCTGATGAATGTGCCCAATTAGGCATATAAATAACTAAGTTCTCGTAATTTTGGGGGACACAATATCACTCTCCATGATAGGAATTAGGTATAACAGCATCCATTTTACAAGTGAGAAAATTCAAATTTGTAAACATTATTATTTTTTCAATGTCACATAGCTAGTAAGTTATCAAGATTTTCTTCTTCTTCTTCTTTTTTTGAGTACCAGGGATTGAATTCTGGGGTGCTCAATCACTGAACCCCATCTCCAGCCCTGTTTTTGTATTTTATTTACAGACAGTTTCACTGTGTGGCTTAGTCCCTTACTATTGCTGAGGCTAGCTTTGAACTCATGATCCTTCTGTCTCAGCCTCCCAAGCTACTGGAATTACAGGCCTGCACCACTTCACCCTGCAAGATATTCTTAATAATTTCAAAGAATCAGCAAACTCTTTCAAATATTATGAAGTTCTTCTAAAAAAATATTTGTGAGTATCTGGGTGCAGTCTTCAAATACAAAAAGAGAGAGAAAAATATCACCAAACCTCTCAAAATAAATAATTTGGTGAGTGAGGGAATTTAGTGCCTTCTGACAAAAAGGGCTTCCCTTACTCGAACCTACCTGAATGATGGGGCAATCTGTATTACTAATTCATTTACTGCTTCTGAAAACTGTTTAAATATGTCTGAAAAGAGTCTAAACATGGATAGTCTAATGAAAGACACCAGAAATTCATGTGCAAAGTGTAAAATTTGTAAATTGTAAAAATTGTAAGTTCAGGCCATAATGGTGCACACCTGTAATCCTAGAGTCTAGGGAGGCTGAGGTAGGGGGATTGTGGGCTCAAAGTCAGCCTCGGCAAATTAACAAGGATCTAAGAAACTCAGCGAGTCCCTGTCTCTATTTTTTTTAAAGGGCTGGGTATATGGCTCAGTTATTGAATGCCCCTGGGTTCAATTCCTGGTACCGGAAAAAAAAAAAAGTTGTAGATATTTTCTATTTAACAATACAATCCTCTGTGTGAGATTTTAAATAAATTGTTAAAGTTCTATTATATTTGGGACCTAATGTTGTCTGTTTTTATAGTTTTCCTATTACAATTTGTCCATGACAAACCATTTTCACTTGGAAGTATTTTAGGCATACCATTGCCAATTCCATGGCATTGCTATCATGTATCAAAAATTGAATTGTAATAAACAGAAGCACAACTGAGGTTGATTTGAAAAGAAGATACTCATTTGCAATATTTCACCCAGAATCATGTAGCATTATGTTTGTTCCTTGATGCCACTGAAGAGACATCACCATCCCAAGTGCCAGAAAGTAGCAATTTTGTCTGCTGTATAAATGTTGAAGTGGAGTCACCTGGCACTCCTACAACATTAGCATAATACAGCGCTGAAGTTCTGTGTGTGGTTGTGAGAAGGAGGAAAAATAAAAAGCAGGTGGTTGACTGGAGGCAAATAATTCTTTAGTTATTTTTCTTTTCTTTCTTTCAAAAAAAGAAAACTCATTCAACCTAGGTTAAGGCATCGTTTATGCATCACATGTAACTTTGAACTGTTCAAGGAAGCCACATTTAAAAGAGATTTTCATAATCCTTTTACATATGATAGAGCAGATTCGATATTAATCCATTAAATATCTAGAAAGAAAAGGGACTTGGAAGACAGAGGAGAAAGATCTAAATCCGACCTAAACTCCCCTTTTTTCTGCAGGTCATCAGCACATCACCGACTCTTCCATATTTACTCACAATAGTTTGGAAAGAAGGGTAAGTTTTTTAGTCTCTGATATTTCAAAAGGGATTGAGGGATCATCATAAAAGCTCTGCATCTTTGTAAAACAAGTCTGTGTGCTAACATGCAACAACAGTTAGTTAGGCACTCTGAAAGAATTACCCATTGTTACTTATTTCAGACTTCTGATCTCTGAAACTGTAAGATAAATTTGTTTTCTTTTAAACTACTAATTTGTGATAATTTTTTCCACTATCTATAAGAAACTAATATATCACTTTTAATGAAAACTTGATATTTCCTGTAGAATAATATCAGTTTTACCTCTATAACAGTCTTCAAAAATTATTTGAGTATTTACTTATCTCCAATTTGTGTATATTCTTATAAAAACCATATGGTCCTTTGGGAAAAGATCAGGTGGATAATTACCATATTAAATTCTTTTGACATCCAACCTTTTCTGGGAAGGTGGTCTCTCCTTTAGTACCTTGGTTCTGAGTCTGGAAACTCTTTCAAGTTTTAAAAATTAGATACATTATTTTTATTATGAGGGAGTTGTTCAACCTCCTGATCATGCATCCTTGATTTCTTCCTATAAATAGAGCATTCCCTTTGTTGAGTGCCCATCATTGTTGCCCTAAGGTCACTATGTTTTTCCAACCATCCCCAGAACTTTTTGCCGGTCAGGCACCCAAGGATGCCAATCAGATGCTGCTGCTCATTAAAATGGTTTTTCTCACCTTACTTTTGATGATTAATCACCACTTCCTGACCTTTATGATTTCATACATCTATTTTCTACATTGTTATCAGAGAATCCAAGTTGGCAACAGAACCTTATACCCTAAGCCCTCATCAGCTAAGGACAGCCACTAATGAGCTTATCACTGATGCTGCTGCCCCTCCAGGTTGTGTTTTTTTAGACATTTTGCTAAATGTGTCATCCTCTAGGCTCTACCACAGTACAGAGTTAGGTGTGGAGTTTTCTGGTCTTGTGTAGAGACCGTGTTTCCTGAATGCTTTGATCACCTTCTTTTTCTCTCCACCATTGTGGTACTGACCCCCTCAGCCCCACAATGCAGGTCATTACTCCCTCATCCAAGCTTTCACACACCACCCGGCACATGGCCCCTTATATTGTTGTCATGTTAAATCCTGCTCATTGTGGAAAAGCCTCAATAGTGCTAAGCTCTCTCTTGGTAAGCTTGGGCTACTGTATCAAACCACCATACACTAAGTGGCTTAAAAACAACAGACATTTATGTCTCATAGTTATAGAGCCTGAAAGTGTGAGGCCAGGGTTCCAGAGTGGTCAGGTCCTGGTGAGACCCCCTTCCTTGTTGCAGGCTTCTTACTTCTTTCTTGCCATTTGCTCACATGGTGGAAAGAGAGCTAAGATGTTCTCTGACCTCACAAACCATTGACCTAAACACATTCATGAGGAGTTCTACTTTTGTGACCTAATCACCTTGTGGTCTAAAGTCCCCCCCCCCAGAACACCATCACACTGGGTCTAGCATTTCAGTATTTGAATTTAGGGGAGGACACCTATACCAATCCATCACACTCTCCTTTATACACCTTTACATTTTGCACACTTCTGGACATCTCGGAATCCAATTCCAACCATGCTGTTCAGTGTTGACTAGGTCAGTAGTGAGATCCATGATGATTTCCCTCCTCAGCTGATCCAACAGGAGGGTTATGCTCTGATATGACTATAGTTAATAACCTAGGTGTAGTGTAGCTAATGACTAGGAGAAGTGATGGGGGCAAAGAGATGCATCTTGTCTTGTAATGCAGAATCTTCTGCATTATTATCAAGCAAAAAGGACTCTGTACTTTTATAAGAAGAGGTGGACCACATCCGTAGGCCCAGAGTGTATGGGAATCCCCAGGGGAACCCCATAACTCCAGTGCACAACTTATTCATTCCCACCTCAACTGCAGAGTCAAACTTGGTCTTAGGGCTGTGACATTTTCCTAATTGACCACTACTTTTGATGACTGAGCCATCTTCTCCGTTCTGTTAAGTCCATTTGCTGATCCTATTTTCTTCTCTGACCTGTAAGAACAGGAGATGAAAGTTCTTCTATGCCACTGCTAGTGAATCTCACTGGCTTCTACACCTGGCTTTTAAATCTTGATGAATCATCCTGAGTCCCATTGTTTTTCTTCCATACCTTTACCTTTGTCCTTCTACAGCATAACCTGAGCTGTAGTGTTACCTTCAATCTTTGAGGAGATGCTCACTACTAGTTTGCGTATTGTTGCTCCAATATTGAAGTCACAATTTGTGGTGTAATTTCTAGACCACTAAGTTCTAAAACCTTTGTTAGTTAAGAGTGTAATTTCTAGGATCACTCCTGGTTCAATACCTTCTAGGTATGGTTTCCTGAGGAACAGATTCTTAGGTGAAGATTAGCCTCCAGATCCATGTAGTCCAGTGCTATTTGGATAAATCCCTGTAAGGAAAAGGAGTATTAGGAAACAAAATGAGGTGTGGGAAAAAGTTTGGCAGTATGCAGTTACAGGGGGATCTCTATATGATAATAAGTGGAGATCTGGAGATTTGATGTCTCCTAGAGACATCTGAAACAAGTAGTCATGGCAGATTCCTTATACCCTCACATCAATCTGTCATTTGTCATGAGCTATCCTGGGAGAAATGTTGTAACTTTAAGTGAGGGAGATTTCTGCAGTATGAAAACAGCAACAACAGTCAGTGCTATGGTGGCTGTGACCAACAATCTTGGCAGATGTACCCTAAGTGTTTATCTTGGAAAGGGGAAATCTGAAATGTGATCATAATACACATTATTGGAATAAGTGACGATCCTGTTCTCACAACAGAGACAAACCTCATTTTTATTGTCTTTGTAGTATACTATTCCGCTTCTGAGAGTGGTATTATGTTATTCAATGGTATCTTCTATGACTGCTAAATCAATTTGAAGAATCTAAATCAACCATTAAAGATCCTCCATAGTTTGACCATATTCCATATTTTTACCTTTATCATTCTGTATTACTTTGAGAGTAAGCATTATTCTCTAGCCCTCAAGAGAATCAGATACAATGACATGGAATAAGTGGTAGATTACACGAGGTGTAAAAACATACGTATGAATAAATATTTTAAATAAATCAAGGCAAATAACTTTTCATATTCAGATCTCCCTATTCTTCTTTGTATTTTTTATTTGTTCTTTTTAGATATATATGATATATTATACTTATATGAAATATAGCTTCCCATTCTTGGGTTGTACATGATAGGAAGCTACATGGGTCCTATATTCATGTATGAACATATTTTTTGACACATTATCCTCATCTCCCAATTCTTCCACAGTTTCTAAAGACTTAACCGAATCTGTGCATTTCTAATATGTGCCAATGAAATTCAATCAATTCAAAATGCTATTAAAATATAAATGCATTTTCTCTTTGAAATATGCAACTTCCAGGATTAGCAAACAGAAAAAGAAACCTCTGAATAAGCGTGTGCATTAATGCTTTTGAAGGTGCTTTTGTTCATATAGAAACTCAACCTTAAATAATTTGCATACCATGGTCAAATCTCCAACATGGAATGCTCAATTCTGGGAGATTGTTCCTTAACCTTCCTATCTTCTGGGTTACTAATATATATTATATTCTGACTCTTTACAAGGAGTGTTTCCATTTTAGCTCTTGGCCAGTAAGTGTATGCAACTATGATATTCACATTCACACCAGAAATTTTTATCTATTTTTCATCATAAAAAGCAAGAAGATAAACTTCTAAAACATTTCTAAAGAAAAGCAGAGGTAGCTGGGTGTGGTGTTGCACATCTGTAATCCCTGCAGTTTTGGAGGCTGAGATTGGAGGACTAAAAGTTCAAAGCCAGCCTCAGCAACTTTGTAAACCCCTAACTCAGAGAGACCCTGTCTCAAAATATAAATGACTGGGGATGTGGTTCAGTGATTAAGCACCCCTGGGTTCAATCCCAGATATTAAAAAAAAAAAAAACAGAGGTTAAAGAAATTGCAAAAATAAATAATTATATAAAATGCAAATTGGATACTTGTAAAAGAGTTCACATTAACAATAGATTTTTTTCCAGTAAGAATATTTATTTTCTTTATGCAACTCATATCTCACATACTTATCATTTCAGGTAAACTATAATATTTTATTTAAAATAAATACTTAAATGTACTGAATGATTATTATGACTAGCACTTTTATATTTTTATTCATGTGAAACAAACACCTAATGATAAATATAACAGACATCAGCATCAGCAAAAGTGTCTCTTAAGAATGAAGCATGTGAAATGAGAACACAGGGTCAGGCTGTTTCCCAGAGTGTCTGGTTGGTTGCTCATTCTGTTCTTGAGTGTAAGCCCCATGTAGCCCTCCATGGAATAATGTCTTCCATTCCTGCTGCAAATATATGCAATTAAAATAATGTTGTCGATTTCATCTGTCTAGAGTCAGGCATTACAATTCCAGCCATCCTTACAATCCTGGGATAAGAATACTTCCCTCACCCATGAGGTCATTAGAAGATTATTAAAACACAATGATCCTGCAGGATATTCTACATGTGTAAATCTATATATCACAGACTGAAAGTGTAGCCCCACCAATGAGAGAAGTCTGTAGAAGGCCAGTGGCTCCTGAGGAAAGTGGGAGAAACTAAAGAATGCCCATGCTCCTGGCTAACAGAGACTTAATCCCCACAACTGAGCCAATGGAGATGCAAAGTATTTTCCCCTAGTGCCACTAAGACAACTTGCTGGGTGGAGCCTTGGGAGCCCTAGGGGCAAAGACCCCTACACAATTGTCTAGGGAATTGCTGCTTAGGATGCACCAATAACTAGATCCAATGAAGAGCTGAGGCCAATGAGCATAGGCTAATATGCACCCAATATCTAGCACAGAGAAAAAAACACAAAGGAGCAGAAACAGACTGCTCTTAGAGAAATTAAAGTACATGACAAACAGATAACAACTTCAATACCAACAATAATAAAACACTAGCAACAATGAAAACATTTAATCAAAATTAAATTTAGCACAGACAGCAACTTTTATATAATTAAGATATAATCAGGGGGCTGTAACTCAGGGGCAGAGCACTTGCCTAGCATGTATGAGGCACTGGGTTCGATCCTTAGCACCACATGAAAATAAACAACAACAACAACAAAAAGGTATTCTTTTCATCTACAACTACAAAAAATATTTTTAAAGATATAATCAAGTTTAAACATTTATTTTATTTGAAAAAATTATTTTAGTCATAGATGGACACAAGATCTTTATTTTATTTCTTTATTTTTATGTGATTTTTGAGGCTCGAACCCAGTGCCTCACATTTGCTAGGCAAGCACTCTACCATTGAGACACAATCCCAGCCCCAGATTCATATATTTCAATGCATGAATAGAAGAAAAGAATGGTCAATTAATAGACCTGGATTGTGGTCCTGGACTATAAAGTAAAAAAGATATCTCATAATCCTAGAAAAAATATGACTTGGAAATCAAAGGGGACAAGACAAGAACCCAGAGTCCCCAATTTCAGCCCCGTGGAAATTAGTATTAGACTATACAATTCCTAGAGTATTGCCTTATGGTGTTCCTAGATCCAGATCCAGAAAAAACTCTCATGTGCATACTATAAATTCAGAAAATGGAAAGAACAGGGTTAACAGAGAAAGTGAGAGGATAAGAAAATACTCGATAGCAGAACAATCTCCTGCATTAAACAAGAATCAACAAATTGAAAATGCTCCCTGAGTACGAGGCAGCTTGTTAAGAAAGAACAGATCCAGTCAAACCCACTACAGCTACAGAATGCCAAGTATGAAGACAAAACGCTATGAGCTCCCAGGCAGAACAATAAAAATAACATGTACTTTACAGAAATTGGAGAGCTGACCCTCACCCAGCTGCAACGATCCAACAGGTTAGTGGCCAGGGACTGCTTTGAATAACAGCCTGTTAGTTCTGCTGAAAGCAGAAAGCTGACCAAAATCACAGTGCTTACTGCCTGGGTCAGGGATGATATGACAGCTGGCCAGCAGAGGTATCAACCTCTGATTTCCCATTTTGGGTTATTAGAAAAAACAGCCAACACTGCATTGAGACAGACCTTGAGTTTTTCTGCTTTTTTCACTTGGTTACAGCCAAGGCTAAATGATATTGTATTCTAAAAAATAATATCTTTCTTGTAGGTTCATTTGTCTTTAATCTGAGGGAAATAAAAGATTGAACTAGAATAAAACAAAGCTACATGCTTCCTTAAGTTCAATAGTTAAATGAACTGTAACTTTTTTTTTTCTGTCAAAGGCAACAAAACATCTTGGTTCACCTCTCGCTGATGAACTTCTGTCTGATCTCTGAGGTTGTCCAGATGAGAACTGGACATTGGGCAAATGGTCCTTGCAAAACAGATGCTGTAAGAAGAAAGGGGAAGCTTAAGAACTACCTGCAGTTTTATCTAGTCCTCATTTTGAGAGAGCAGAAGACACCCAAACAACCTGGGAAGTTTTAGAACAAATCAGAAACAGGCAGAAGAAGCAGTTTTTTCTTACTTTTTTTAGTGATGATAGATTTTCCATAAAATTTGAATTTTATTTATCTTTGTATCTAACAGATTTAAATTTTATTGTTATATTTCCTAAAAATATTAATTGTTTTAAGTATTTTTATAGAATACTTTTGAGATGTTACTTAATCAGTGTAACACTAGTTGAAATTATCTCTCCTGATATTTATTTGGGGTAATGCAAAATCAATTTGTTTTAGGAGTTGTCACAGAGAAAAAAAATGTCCAGCACCAGTTTTTCTTCAACTGAATTTTACTTTTAATAAGAGTATATCCTTGAACTGTTTTTTTTCTTTTACAAGAAATTGTGACTTAGTTATGCATGAAGTTATCAGAGAGAACTCTGGAGAACTAGACAGATGAGGGATATATATATTTGTATATGTACACAATACCTTTATTTTACTTATTTATTTTTATGCAGTGCTGAGAATTGAACCCAGTGCCTCATACATAAGAGGCAAACATTTCACCACTGAGTTACAGCCCCTAGCTCCACAGATGAGGGTTCTTGAGATATTTTGGTTCAGCACAGTTAGAAAAATAGGCAAAAACATAATTACTAATATTTAAGTATACCTAATAAAAGAACAATGCAACATTATTTTTTACTTAATAGATTGTACAATATTATTTTAAATAGAACTATAATACTTTATTTACAATTTGAAAAAATGGGTGGTTATTATAGTTTGCAGTATAAACTTTTCTATATTATTAAAGAATAGTTCAATAATATTTTTAAACATAAAAATTTTAATAGTCTAGATTAATAAGTGAGAAATTCTATTTTTATGAGACAATCTTTACAAAATCTACCAATCAAATTGACACTGGATGATAAGTGAAAATTTTGACTACAGTTTTTTAATGGCCCTAAAATTTAAACAATGTAAATGTAAAACAGTAACTCATTATTGAGTTATAAGTTTTATTATCATTGTCTGCAAAAAATAAAGTTGAATTTTATTTTTCCTTTAAATTAATGTGATTGGGTAAAAACACAGTAAACACAATACAACCAAAAATAGAATGGAATGGAAGAGGCTAGGACAGAATGGAAGAGAACATTTGTGTTTTGTTGTTGTTGTTCTTAAAGTGGCTTCATTCTTCCTTAATCATTTATTAAATGAATGTTTTCTGCATGAGCTGCTTAATGTTGTTAGGGCTTTACTTAACTTTTTTATCAAATTATAGTGACATAGAAATTAAAGGAAATCCTAAAGTAGAGCTCTCAGCTAACAGCCTGGCAATGTGATGTTACTTTAGGGACCTTAGAGTGTGCCCCAGGTTCCTACTCCATCCTCCATTTCAATCATGGAGCATTGTATCATTAAAATACTGCAGAAGGCATACTTTATTTAGTTCATGAATTTTACAAATATAAAATGGATAAACTATTGGTTGTCAGGATCAAAATGTAATAATTGGTAAAACAAAAGAATAGTTTCTCCTAATTAAATATAATTAGGAGAAACTATTCTTTTGTTTTATAAATATAATTAGGAGAAACTATTCTTTTGTTTTACCAATAACTTGAGAAAAAAAATGTAATCCTTGATTTTGTGTTCAAAGACTCTATTGAACAAAATCAGTGTAAATGAATCCTGATGTAACAGTAAATCAGGATGAAATTTTCTATTGGAATTGTCTTCATGCTCTGTATTAATTACTTTTAATCAAAACAAGTATATGTGTGCTTAGAAAAAAAAAACAAGAGCACACTCGGGATTCAATAATATAACTATACTGTTGAATCACAGGAAGCTGTTGTCTTTACTATGCATTAATTAAAACTTACTTGTTGTATCAGTGTAAAAATAAGCTTTCAATAGTAGATTTTTACTTGTATAGAGAATCATTCAAAACTCCCCTGTCTCTAGTTTGTTCTCATGCTTTCCTCCAGTTTGGAAACATTCACTCTCATTTCATACCTCCAAAGCTGCGACTCAGCTTTTCTTTTCATATCCTGCTGGTGTTAAAAACTGAATCCTCAGTTGTTCCACACTATTCCAGTAATTCTGAATGCAATGTCAGGCCAGTCCCACCTCTCAGCACTTGATTTGCTAATTCCAGCCTCTCTGTCTCATTCCTGAAAATTGTTGTCAAAATTTCTTCCCATGAATGAAAGTTAGGGTGAAGAGACCAGCACATTTTAAAGATTGACATTTCCAACACAACTGATTAAAAAATAAAATGTGCTATGTAGTCAAGGAGACACCTGTGTTAAACTGTTCAGATGTTACATTATTTTCTTTCAGAGACCATGGTATTATTGTGTGGCTTTTGAGGACCCTTCAATGAAGAACATTTATTTGGGGCCCCTCTGATAAAAGTAAGTAGATACCTCTAAAAACAACCAGTATGAGTAGATAATGATTTAAAGATCAATCACACTTTTAATTGATATTCAAATCCAAGTAGCATTCATTGAGATACTATTTGTAAAAATATATTCCTTAAACATTTATTGAGCAGAATTCATTTGCCAGACACTTGAGACACACCAGTGAGAATAATGGTCAAGAATATCTGTCCTCATGAAATGTACATTCCAGCGGGGGAGGCAGAACCATGAAAATAAATATCATAGTGATTCAATTTACATATTAGTTTGTAAGTGATTGAGGTGTGAAATAAACAAATTTCACATTTTAAGAAGTCATCACATTTGCCATGGTGAGTTCTTGTGAAAGAAGGAACCACAATCTGCCAAGAGTTTTAACACATTTTGTTTTATGCCTATATTTAACAAGATCTTAACTTTTAAATAAGGAATGCAGACAGAAATCACAGGTTAACGATTTCAAATATCCAGCAGGGTTTGCCTTAAAGGGCAGAATATATTCATAACAATTAATGTGCACCAAGTAAAAATAGTTATTTTTTTTAGATTTGCTACTTTTTATTAACTTTGAAAAATTAAATATATTGGAAAGTCATGCAAAAAAGAAATCAAGTCAACCCTGCAGAGCACATCCTAAATATGTCAACCCAAAACCTATTTCAATTTATTTTGGAGCATTTCCAAAATTTAATTCTAAGTTTAACTTATAATATCCCCTAGAATCCAAGCAATCAAAAATGTTTTCCAGTGTCCTCCTCTTTGAAATATAGTTTCTTTATCCTTAAAAGAGGTAGCCTTGGGATAAGAAAAAATAGAGCTATCTTATGCTATTCTACACACACCTTGATACAGTCTAAGGATTTGCTTACATGAAGGTTAGGGGGAAACACTATGGTGCTACATATAGCCACATAAAGCTGACACTATGTAACGTTAGCTGTGCAGAGCTTTTCTCTTAAATCTTTGCCTAATGGAATGTATGATACTCTGTATTAAATTATGGATATTTTCAATTTTGTAAGAGTTGCAAATTCCTATTTCAACAGAAAATAATATAAAGGCACAGTGTTCTTATTCTATGAAGACTTCAACCAGAAATAAAGTTCAAAATGTAAACCAATGCACTGTATTTTTGTGGAAATATGATTAAAACCCAAATCTCCTAACAACCCAGAAAAAATTTTTCCAAATGGGTAGAAGAGTAAGGAAACAGCTTCATTACTGAGTATGCATTAAACCAGAATGTAATATCTTACAGGTTATCCAGGAAGGAAATCACAAAGACAGAAAGAAATTTTATCCTTTCATATTCTCAAGCAGATACAACCCAGAAAGCATGAACTTATCAAGATAACAATACTAGTCCTGAGTAAGAATACTTGTCAAGGGTACTTCATCTTTAACTTTATGGGTCACTATGGTGACCATTTGTGTTAACAAAGTGGCCTTATCCAAAGAAAAATAAACATCTACCTATGACAAAAGATAGTAAGTAGCTCTGTAACTTGTAGGAAGGTACTTTCCTACATTAATCTCCTACCCTCTGAGGAACCAGGAGAAAAGTTGCTATCATCCTTGATGAGTAAGTTTCAAAGAGATGGCCCCAGTTATAAAATGGAAAGAGGCTCATTTAGCTTGTCAAATGGTTGAATTACTTTCAAAAGGATGACTTCACAACACAAGTTTTCTAAATTGAAAGCTCCAAGGAAAGAATGCCCCTATTTTTTCTACTAGTGTGCATCTTTTTTTTTAAATTAGTTATCATATTTACACTTAAAATATCCATATTTTTATATTATATACAAGATAGTGCAGTAAAATCATAAGATATAAAATTTAATGCATGCTTATAATAAAGAATATTTTACTAAGCACTAGTACTGAGATAAATTAATTGAGAATATCTTGATTCTCACAAAATGCATTAAAATTGGAGAGCTACCTATATTTAGATCAATAATAGAGTTCCTTTTGCAGAAATTGGAACTTGAAATCAGAATAGACAAAAATAATTGTTTACCTTTCTCTAGTTTCTTTCTCTATGAACATCTTATCAAAATAGTGGCATCACTTTTCAATACAGATAAATCATCTGATTTGGTTGATGGATACACTGAAGTAAATATTTTTATGACTACTATATTAATTAAAAGTTGGGCTGGGGTTGTAGCTCATTGGTAGAATTTGTGTCTAGCATGTGTGGAGCACTGGGTTTGATACTCAGCACCACATAAAATAGATAAATAAAGTATTGTGTTCATCTACAACTAAAATATTTTTAAAATATAATTACATTTTAAAAATTGTTTTGGTTGTTGAGGGACATTTATTTTATTTATTCATTTATATATGGTGCTGAATATTGAACCCAGTACTTCACACATGCTAGGCAAGCACTCTCCTACTGAGCTACAACCCCAAAACTGAAATATAGATGCCAAAACTGAATTATTGATGCCATAGAAAACTTAACTGGGGAGATGAATTACATTTCCAAATATCTGAGAGCAAGAGATGAATTTAGAATTGTTTTGCTGAAATAATAATTTATAAAGAGTCAAGGGACAACTTTAAATTGATTGGGATCTAGTTTGATAATGAGTAGTAAATTATTCCCATTTATCTCATAATGAGTAATGAAGATAATCTTTATAGGTACTGAACTCTGGGTCTTCACATTCAACAGACAATTGAAGTAAATTTCACATATACAAAACCAAAGGATTTTTTTTTTTCTTTTGGAGACAGGTCCTGCTATGCTGCCCAGGCTGGCCTGGAACTCCTAGCTGCAGGCCACCTCCTGCCTCAGTTTTCCTGATATCTGGTACTGTGGGTATTTGGTATCAGCCTTGGCTCAAAGGAGGTACTTTTTCTTTTAAGTTTTAAGGTGGATGTGTTCTTCCTTTTCCTTGAACCTTTATATGAAATATATCTGATGAAAAGCAATCTAATACATTACTTTCTTTGGTTCATCTTTTATTTGCTAAATTAATAGAAGCAGCATTTAGGAAGTAGTATTTCATCAACTAGCCAACATGAATTTCAAATGAGCATGAGAGAGTTCAATTATATAGGAACAAATGCATCACTGAAGCAGCAAGACAGTGGACAGGGTCCAGGTTCCCTGATCTAAAACCAGCCTTGAAAACTTGATCCACAAATTATGCTCCCTGCTGCTCAAATCATTAAGCATTGTTTTCCATGTGTGCAGCACTGTTTTACTAATAGTGTCTCCCTGATACATTTGCAATTTAGTAAAAGGAAGAAAATCCATTATCCTTAAAAAAACTATCAGTATTTTTATTATCCATTTAAAGTTTGTCCACAGTAAGCAGAGAGTTGGTCATATTTTTGTAAAAGGTTTGCTAAAATCACTTATCACATTTAAAATTCATATGTGGGATGAATGAAAAATAATAATAACTTCAAAGAATTGTAAAACTTTTCTTCTGGCTAAATACTCCTTCATGTACAAATGTATAGCCATGGCAGTGCTTGGAAATTAAATTGTTGAAAATTTCCCAGGGCATCCTAAGTTACACTCTTCATTACCTTTTAAAAGTAAATTTTGTTTTGTATATTTGATGTCTACAGTGTGATGTAAAGGGACACATATAGGTGGTAAATTAGTCACTATAGCGAAGCCAAATAACATACCTCTATCAAATAGTTATATCTTTTTTTTTGACAACAACATTAAAATATTTCCTATTCAACAAAAATCCATAATACAATGAATGCAAATTTGGTTTCTATCATCCTTATGCTGTAAATTAGATCTTTATATTTATTCCTCCTACATATCTACTGATGTGTATCCTTTGAACAATATCTTCCCATTTCCTCCTGACTCCCCCAGTCACTACTGTTTTATTCTCTCTATACATTTTACTTTTTCAAGAAAAAAAAATTCCACATAGAAGTGAGATCATGCATATTTTCCTTTTGCATATGACTTTGTTACTTTGTATATGACTTATTGCACTAACATAATATCCTCCAGGTTTAGTCATGATGCAGCCTTCTTTTTGTCTATAGTATTTCACCTGTAACAGCTATCTATCTGTCTATCTAACTATTCATACACCCGCTTTCTTTATCTATTGGTGTGTTAACAAATATTTAGGTTTTTGAAATTATACATGTCAGAGTTCAGTTTGCACCAAATGATTGTATGTGTTATTTAATGATTTTTTGATTATTTTCATTGTGTGGACAAAAAAATGGAAGACATTAATACCACTGTTTTATCTGTTTTGTCAGGCTTTTCTTTCCAATAAACTGATATAATATGTATTTGATATAATATGTATTTTAATATGCAAGTATCTATAAAACATGGTGATTCTAACTATCTGTCACACTGAGTCTTCAAGGAAAAAAGATACAATTTGAAAAAAACTCATACTTCTGTTAATGAGAGAATCCCAGATGGGAATTTATGTTCTGTAGTTCACCAATTTTGTTTCACTTAGTTATCAGCATAATCATTTTGAAAGCACTTAGTACTTTCCTCTAAGGCTTTTATAACATCACACACTTGCATGTAGACTATACTAGTTTCTGGTTCATAATAAATGCTTAAGTACACAGTACATTTTCTATTACTGTGTGAACTTCCGTATTATATACAAACTACAAAATTATCTAGGGAAAATGTTCCCTGTAGTTAATCATTGAAAGAATATTAAATTCTCAAAACTCCAGAGTGTGTATGTACAAAGAAAAATAAATATTCACTCCATACTTTTAAAGATTTTTAATGTATTTAATATTTTGTTAAACTGTATAAAGAAGTATATAAAGCCTCAAATTAAATATAAAATAATTTTCTTATAATAATCTGTATCACATAAGATAAAAACAAATAAAATATAAACTTAGGATATAGAAAAATTAGACAAAAGGAAAGAAGTTAGTGTAAACAATATATACCTTTAGGTATTAGTAAGAGAAACAAATTTAGCCCTTTGTTTTTTATATTATAGTAAGTCATGCAAAGTACAAATATTAGCATAAAATGTGATGATTTCTAGCATATTATAGTGACACAGCCACATGTATGTTTATAGCAGCTCAATTCACAATAGCTAAGCTATGGAATCTACTTAGATGCTCTTCAACAGATGAATAGATTTAAAAAAACGTGATATATACACACAATGAAATATTCCTCAGTTATAAAGAAGAATGAAATTATGGTATTTAACAGTAAATGGATGGAACTGGAGATTATCATGCTAAGTAAAATAAATCAATTCCAAAAAAACAAAGGTGAAATGTTCTCTCTGATATACGGATGCACACAGAGAATAAGAGAAGGAGGGAAGAATAGATGTTCATTGGTTTAGACAAAGGAAAATGAAGGGAAGATACTGAGGGTGAGTATAGGAAAGACAGTAGAATGAATCAGACATAAGTCTTCCATTTCCCTATATGAATACATGACCAGTGTAACTCCATATCAGGTACAACTACAAGAATGGGAAGTTATGCTTCATGTATGTAAAATATGTCAAAATGTATTCTACTGTCATGTATACAAATAAAAAAATATTTTTTTAAAAAGCCATATCATAGAGTGTACAAAAAAGTGGTGATTTCCTTAAAATAGTAATAAGGAAAGCCAACAATTTTTTTTGCTCTTACTGAGATCTAAAAGAAATTGAAATGTATTTCTTTAAAAATAAATAAAAACTTTTAAAATCAAATAATTTTTACTTAGTGCTTCTATTATCAACAAAGTAGTTATTTCTTGTTAAAATGTATTCCTTTGGAGTTAGTACATATACTAAAGCAAAGGGCAAAGAAATAGCAGTTTTCTGATGATATATAAAAATGTCAACTTACATTACATTTCTTAAGTTAGAACTGAGTAGGTAATATGGATGTGTGTGTGTTTGTGTGTGTGTATGTGTGTGTGTGCGTGTGTGTGTATAAACAAATTATACAATTTCTTGGGATTTAGCACTTTCAGGTTCATTTATTTGGTTTTCTGATGAGATTTCTTCACCTGATGTATGAGCATAAAATATGTATATCATAAGGATCAGTATAACAAAAGATTAAGTCTTCAATCCTCAATCTTTTTATTATATTGATCCTTCTTATATCATATTCTATTTTTAATTCCACAACATTAACAATCATCAATTATGCCTTTTTTTGTGTGTGTATGTGGTGTTGGGATTGAATTCAGGATGTCATACATGCTAGGCAGGTATTTGAACACTGAGCTGTATCCCCAACTAATGTATATTGAAGGAAAAACAAAATGTTGGAGAAGATTATTGCAATTACTAGGAACTTGATACTCCGTAAACTTTGGCAGTTCTGTTAGGTGGCTCATGTTCAAAGTTTTTATTAAAGATCATTAAAAACCTGTTAGCATTTTATTATCTAAAATGGTCTAGTTATTGGAGATATACAGAAAGAACTTGAAGTTCATGCTCTTTTGTGTCAAGTACATTTTATAATTTCTTTTATATCTTATTCTGTGAATTACCATGTGAGGTATTGCACATTTGAGTTTGAATTAATTTTATGTAGGCTAAAGCTTCTGCCAACTTGCAGAGTTTTATTTTATTTTAGAACACTATTTTAAAGACAGTATTAAGGGATTTTATCAAGAACCTAGTGTAGGGATAGCTATAGTGCACACGCACACATACATTTATGTAAGGACTTGTATTTTCTTAAAATGTTCTGGTGGATGCATTTTGCAAATATACTGTGATTTTTCAAATGTTCCTTAATCTGAATAGAATGGAAAAATAAATGTCTGCGTAAGTAAGAAAGAAATTTGGGACTCTGAAAGTCTTTAAAAATAAAAGATGTAGTCTTCTGCTGAAATGTTTTAAAGGGACTTATTTCAATTTATTTTTAGATTTCTCACTCAAGAATTCCATTTAGAAGGACTCTCATTCAAATGCAGAAAGGAATGGAGCCTAAAGGGAAGATGTAAGTGACTCCCTGACATAGACAGACTGAGGAACAGGTAGGCGAGTCCCGCATAATGAAACTTCGTGAATAAAAAGGACAAGTGGAAAAAATATTGAACTATATAAATGTAAAATGTCTATCCAGATTACATATGTCTCCCTATACTGAAATAATAGGAGAAGTTGATGGTAAAGAGAATATTATAAAATGCATTCCAAGGAGAATTAACAGAAATTAAAGACAGCAATTGATGGATTTATGCACATATGCACACAAATAAACTACACACAGACAAATTTCAAAGGTTAAATTTTATGCTAAGAGTTCCTACATTCTTGGACTCTGCTAAGATAATGAAACAATTTCCCATTTTCACCTTTCAATCCTGCAATTTCATTTTATTCACTACTAAAAATGGAAACGGTTAACTTAAGATTGAATAGTGTCTAAAATTATCTTTCACTTTGCCACAATAGCTGCAGTCTTTTAATCTTCAATATATATATTTTTTCCATCCTATTTTCCTGTCTGTGCAGGAAAAATATTCACGGCACAATATATTTCAGTCCTGTTCATTATTCCTTGACAATGTATACTATCTACTACAAAATAGCATCATTTATTGCATTCATAAGAGCATTTTATGAAGCTAAAGTATTTAATGATAAAATCAGGCACTCTGAGGGTTTCATTGATCATATGACACAGACTGATTTTCATGAACAATTCACATTTCTTCCACTGACAAACTCACAATGTCCCAAACTGTTATTTGAATACCTAAGAAGTTCTTGTTCCAGTTCTTAGAATAAATAAAAGATAATTTTCAAAGAACTCAGAGGTACCTTAAGATACTTTTGTTACTTTTATCACAAAGACTTCTCAAAGAAGTTTCATGAAAATAACAGTGAAATGTGACTATCTTGTAATATGTGGAATATAAATGGACATCATAAGTTTTGAAAGATATGGTGTTTTAAATCTAGGGGATTAAGGATTTGAAAAAGAGATTAAATGATTCTGGCCTTAGGCAACTCATTAATTTTATAAAGATGTGGTCTTATATGTCTTTCAAGAACATATTTGGAATTTCCTATATGAAAATATTCCTTTATATTTTCAATAATATATCATTTGAGGAAAAATAACCCTATATCCTCAAAATCACTAATATGTCCCCAAATGAATAAAACCAAAAAAAATTGAAGGGACACATGGCATTTATTAAACCATATGGCATTTGTTTTGCTAATTCAGAGAGAAAAGAGGAAATAATGTATCTGAAAAATAATTTTATATCAGTATATTGTTTTCCACCTCAGTATTTACAATATTTTTCCAACATTAGCATTAATACTTACATATATGTGCCATTAACACAGATACCTTCTCAGTATTTAAGTAGCATAACTCTTTATGTTTTATTAAATAATCAAGAAATTATATATTGAAAGACCTACACATAAATTTTAATTAATTAAAATAACAAGTTAATACTCTTTGAGTATGAGCAAAAGTGATAAAATGGCAGGAAATAATTGTTCATATTCATTTTTGAAGAATTAGTCTTAATCAGCAATTCTCTTTTAAATTTTCTATTTATCTGTGCAAGTTGAGAGTCATCAGAAAATATATGAATAGTAGTACTTATCTCTTATAATAGCTTATTTAATACAATGTAAGTTTAGTGGCCTGTTCTGTTCTTACGATCAGCTTCTCTGCTTTCTCCCTCATTTGAAACTACTTTGATTTCATACAGGGATTCTTAAATTTCCCTACGTCTTGCTTCCACTCTGGTACTTTAGAACACTATTTCTTATCTAGAGAATTGCTATATTAAATAGGAAATTGCATCACATTCCACCCTACTAAAATCTAATCAGTGACTTCCATTTCCTTATCATGATCTTCAGAGAAGTATAATGTTCTGGCCTATTATTAGTACTTTAATTTTACTTAGAAGCACTCTCCTCCACTCTATATTTAGATCACATTTGTCATTTTGATCTTTGTCCATATCAAGCAGAATAACCCATAAGGGCATTTGCATATGCTGCTGGGACCCATCCAGACCCCCTCTGGATGTTCACATGACTTAATAGATTCTTGCAGCTCTTAGGTTATAGCTCACTGAATCCCTCTGAGAGCCAATTTTGATATGTTCTAGCCTTTATAAAACAGCAATCCCTTCCATCTCACTTAACTCTATTCTTTGTTTAAGTATATTTATAGAACAGAAATCTTTATATGTACTTGTTTAGCTGGTTTGGGTTACCTCCTCCAATAGCACACATGTGAAGCAAGCATGTGAAGAAAGATCTTGTTTTGCTTGCCACAGTATGTACAGCATTGAGCACCAAATAGGAAAATAGCTCAAAACATCTCTTAAATGAATGAAGCAATCCAAACCAAGTGACATTATATAGAGAAAATAAGTGTAGATGGAAAAAATCTGAACTAAATTAATGACTTCTTTTTTCTTTTGTCTTCATTTTAATGCATCTAGATATGAACTAATTCTGAGAGTTTTTTTCCCTTCTTTTAAAAATGCTTACACTTATAATTATGACAGCAATGCCTTTTGTGGGTTTTATTTTTAATTGAAAATTATTGTTTATATACTTGTGAGGTAAAATGTGAGGATGTAAGTAAGATAGAAGGAGCATATCAGGGAGTTAACATTTCCATGAACTTAAGAGTTTAGGCTTATACCCTGCTCAAGCTACTGGGGGATATTATTTGATAGGTGGATTTGAGGCAAAAAAAATTCCAAAAGTCAAACAGGATACAATTGAAGATGCATATAAGATTTATAAAAGCACAACTAAACATATTTTAAACTCTGTTAAAATGGGGTCAGTTGGGGAGAGAGTGAAAAATAAAACATTCCAATTGAATCCATCAGAATTTTTATCTGGAGGAAAAGTAGAATATCAAGACGCATTTGAATTTTCTCATGCCCATGATTTATAAAGATTTTAAATGTCAAATTTTTCCAAATAAGCAAATGGATATTACCTTGAAAACTGATAAAAATGTGTTTACAGGACAAATTTCCACTGTTGTTATTTTTATAGTACTCAGGATTGAACCCAGGAATTCTTTACAACTAAGAAAAACCTCCAGCCCTTTTTATTTCTTATTTTGACATAGAGTCTCTAAATTGGAGACTCCAAACTGGCCTCAAACTTGAGATCCTGCTGTCTCAGCCTCTAGAGTAGCTGGAGTTACAGGTGAGTGCCATTATGTCCAGCCTCACCTATTATAAACATCACTTCTCATTGATTTCTTCTCCAAACAGTAAGTTAAACCTGAGTATCTCACCTCAAAATCACTTATGAAACTCTCAGTATGAGACAGAAGATCACTCAAATGTTTTACATATCACATCTCTATTTTTCATACTTCTGATATATAAAATTTAATATTCTAAATATGTGAAACAAGATCAGATATTTTAAATTAAAACATACCTAAGCACATTGTAATATTGTTTTATTTCAGCAATATAATTCTACATGTAGAGTGATACTTATGGTCAAAATATCAACTATATTTTTATAAAATCAGTTCATTAAAATAAAGTATTATTACCATGTCCATCCACAATGTAATATCATAGAATAAAACACTTCCCCTGGAGGCCCAATGGGGAGGAAGAGATAGAGAAATGTTCTGAAATAAATTTAAAAGTTGAGACCAGAACTAAAGGCAACATTGTCTCTGAGACTGGGGAATTAGGGGATTAAAACAATCCACTGGAACATAGTTTTTGCTTCAAAATGTTGTGTGTATGTGTTTGTGTGTGTGTGTGTGTGTGTACCCATGCACTGTGCGCTTGTATGTGTGTGGCAAGCTGGATGAAAAAAATCCAGAATCTAATAAAAAACAAATTGTACGTAGCATAGCCCAGAAAGCAGAGCAAAGGAAGAAGTGGATAGGCACAACCTCTGAGTAATTGTGCCAGTTTACTGCAAAAAAATATATGGAAGCTTTAGGAGTTAAAAATACAATAGAGTAAATTATAAACTCAATGTAAGTATTTAAGAGCCATTTGGGTTTATCAGAAGATTGTCTAGGAAATGGAAGACGAGATTTTAAAAAAGAGACAGACTGAACTTGAGAGACAAAAGAAAAAATCTTGGAGACACATAAAAGAGGATAAGAGACAATTTGGACACAATAGAATGTTCTGAGAAGTAGGTATGAAAGGATGGGAAAGAAAACATTGGAGAAATATGGTCTTTGAATTACATGAAACTATTGAGTTATAAAGCAACAGAATCAAGAAGGATAAATGAAAAGGAAAATTCTTTAGATAAATTATGGAAAAAAGTGACCAAAGATGAAGAGAATATTTGTAATGTCACCAAAGGTGGGGTTGGAAAGGAGAGTGAGACTATTTTCAAAGGAACATCTTGTAGCAAATTTTATAATAAAAGGCATTGCATTCACTAGAAAACAGAAAAACATCTTTAAAATACCAAGAGAAAAAGGAACTGTTTTTATATGAAGATTGTGCATCTGCCAAGTTCACATTTTACCACATATTAAGAATAAGGATATTTCCTAATGTAACCACCATATTGTTATCAATTCATGACAATTTAACATTAATTTAATACTTGCACCTAATCTGTGGTCCATGATCCCATTGTGTGAACTGAGCCAGTGAGATTCTTTGTAGTAATTATTCCTGCCTTAAAAGGATAACATCAGTGATCAGGTATTTCTTTAATTTCCTTTAATTGGAAATAGTTCATCTGTCCTTTTTATTCTTTTCAAATTAGTTTTTTTTTAAATACTAAGTCCATCTTCTTTTCACATAAAAATTTCTCTAAGTCTATTAATAATTTCTCATTTTTCATCTCCAGACAAAATATCACATCATGTCATTGTGTCATTCTCAGGGTAAAACATTCAGAAGCACATGCTGTTTACCTACCTTTTCGCAGATATTCATTTCAGTTGTCAAGACATCTTTCACAGTTATGATTTCATCTTGCAACTACAAAGCAATTTGTATGGAGAAAACTTAAACTCTTATCATCAACCTTCCAGTGCCATGAGTTCTGAGCATTATCAGAAAGCAGATGCTACATCTCTGTTTTCCTTCTCTAATGTAAGTGAATTGAAAAAGGCAGCAGATATAACAATAACAACATGCTGCAACCACAGGAGATGAAAGTCTGGATTTTATTTCCAGCTGTGTACATAAAGAGCATAATGACTTCGAGCAACTTAATCTATCAATAAAATGTAAAACAAAATTATATCTAATTAATAGGCTTTTTTAAAGAATTAAATCAATAAAAAATGCAAAATAACCAGTAATACTTATTGGCAAAAGTTTTTAAATATCTAGTACCCATTGAATAGTATTTCTTATATAATAATAATTCTTATATAATAATTAAAATTACTTGTGTTTCTAAATATTATTATAAGTGGAAACCCCCTTGGGTTTTTTCCATTCAAAACAAACAAACAAACAACAACACATTAATTATTTTAAATACTTCAGTGAGTTAAAGAAACAAAACACAGTATTATTTTTGTAATAGTAAATTTGGAAACAACATTCAATTTACCTGGATTAGGCAATGCCAAATAAGAAGGATTATAAAAGCTATAACAATATTAATAAGTTAAGTTGTACTTTTCATAGTACTGTCTTTTTATTTATTACAGTAATAAATATGGGATTTAGTGCTAAATATCACAAAGAATTTTATTTGGGTATGTTCTTCATGAACTCTTAATTGTCCAATGTGGAGAAACTTTAATTAAAAGGATCCTATTAGCATTTTGCAATGTACTTAATGAGTTGCGCACCTGACATCTCAATATGAAATAGGGCAATTTCATTTGAATAGAGAAAAGGTGACTGTGAGAACTTAGAGTTCATGAACAGTTCTTATAATATAAAGGTCTCATCTCTACTAAAATTGGATTTCTGATATCACAGTTGTCTTAAATGGTCCACTTGAATGTCACCAGGAGGCCTTTGAAGTCATCATTTGAAACAATCTCTCAAATTAGCAGAAATGAGTTCAGACTGTGACAGCATATTATACTCCACTTTTCTCTATTTATTTGTGTATCTTTCACCTTTTTTGACCTTCTGGCTACCATATACTTTAGAGAAAAATGTCATTAATCCCTTTTTAAAAATTTTTCTTGCCTTTCCTGTATAAACTAAAAGTGTCTAATCAGAATTCACTTTTCACATATTAACTATGGCCTAAGGAGAAGAAATAAGTCTATTTGTTAAGGAAATATTACATATTAAGAGTATTTTCTTTAATTATCCATCTAAAGCTTTTAAAATTACAAACTAAGTTATATGAGTAATCACCAAGCATAGTAAATGGCCCTTCTAACTCCTCAAATGTCAACAGAATAGGAACAGTTTGAATTTTGACCCCTTCTATGTGATGCTATTTATGGATATGAGAAAAATAAACCAAGACTGAGAAAATGATATGTTCAATCTATATCAAGTTGATAAATAATTCTTGTTTGGATATGTGTGTGTGTGTGTGTGTGTGTGTGTGTGTGTGTGTGTGTGTGTGTGTGTAAATTTTGGTCTTAGTATTTTTCAGATTTTTTTGAAAGGGCAATTTTAAAAAGAATTTTTGAAAATGACTACTGTTATGGTTTAGATGTGCCGTCCCCCCACAACTCACATGTGAGACAATGCAAGAAGTTTCAGAGGAGAAATGATTTGGTATTAAGAGTCTCAACTCAATCAAGGATTGAATTCCCTGATAGGGATTAAATGACAGGGATTAGATGAGTGGTAACTGAAGTTTGAGGGTTTGGTTGGAGGAGGTGGGGATTGGGGTATGGCTTTGGGTAGGCATTTGTATCTGGCAAGTGGACTCTCTCTCTGCTTCCTGGTCTCCATGAGGTGAGATGCTTTCCTTTGCCACCCTCTCCTTCCATGGTCAGCCTTACCTTGAGCCCCGAGGAATGCAGCCAACCTTCTCTGGACTAAGACCTCTGAAACTGTGAGCCCTCAAATAATCTTTTCCTCCTTAAAGCTGTTCTGGTCAGATCCATTTAGTCACAGCCGTGAAAAAAGCTGACTAAAACAGCTAGAGAATTAGTTTCCTGGGATTTATGTGGCGTTAATTTTTAAAATTTTGTTTATTTCTGATATATATAACATTATAATTCACAATTGACATAAATTTTAAAAGCACGGAATATAATTTGTTCAAATTCATTCCCCAGTATTTCCCCTTTCCTTCTTCCCTTCATCCTTTACCCTTTTCCCTTCAGTTTCCATCATTCTCTTCTACTGAACTTTCCTCTATTTACTTTTTTTTTTCCTGGTACCAGCGATTAAACTCAAGGGTGCTTAACTACTGAGATATGCAGTCCTTTTTATTTATTTATTTATTTTATTTTTAGTGACAGGGTCTCACTAAAATGCTTAGGGCATCATTAAATTGCTGAGGCTGGCCTTGAATATGAGATCCTCCTGCCTCAGCCTCCCAAGATGCTGGGATTGCAGGCCTACGCCATCATGCCTGCCCCACCTGGTCTCTTTGTCTCTCTGTATCTCTGTCTGTCTCTGTGTGTGTGTGTGTGTGTGTGTGTGTGTGTGTGTGTGTGTGTGTGTGTAATTTTTGGCTAGTGTCTTGGGGATATAGATGATGGTGAGATTCACTGTAGTATATTTGTTCATGTATGCACATAGGAAAGCTAGGTCAGATTCCTTCCACTTTCTTCTCTTATCCCATCCCTTCTCTGTCCCTCTTAGTCCCATTGATCTAGTTCTCTGGTCTTTATTTGGTGGAATTCCCCCATTTCTACCCTCATTTCTCTCTCTCTCTCTATATATATATATATAGAGAGAGATAGATAGATAGATAGATAGATAGATAGATAGATATTGATATAGATATATAGATATAGATATATATAGAGAGATATATATAGAGAGATATATATAGAGAGATATAGATATAGATATGTATATGTATATATATATATATATATATATATATATATATATATATAGAGAGAGAGAGAGAGAGAGAGAGAGAAAGAGAGAGAGAGAGAGAGAGAGATACTTTAATTTGAACTAGCTTTACCAGAGCAAACACACAACCTTTGGCTTTCTGAGTCTGGTTTATTTCAGTTAGCATGATCATGTCCAGCTCCATCCATTTACCAGCAAATGCCATAATTTCATTTTCTTTGTGGATAAGTAATATTCCATTGTGCCTATATACCACAGTTTCTTTATCCATTCATGTGTAGATGGGAACTTAGTTTGGTTCCATGACTTAGCTGCTGTAAGTTGCACCACTATGAACATTGATTTGGCTGTGTCACTATAGTATGTTGCCATATTTTTATTTAGCTTCAACTTAAAATACAACTATAAGGCAAAAGTGGGGTTGAATTATGTGGATAAGAATGATAATAGAAACGTTGTATGGGAATGCAGCATTCCATAAATATTAAATTTATTTGATAATTTTCTAAAATATCTATTATAAATGAAATATTTCAATTTCAAAATGAAAAATAGACACATGAGAAACAGTACGTGCCCTTACCTGTTTCTAGCAAATTCTAATATTTAGCCATACACACTTCTCTAAAATACCGCAGTGGAACATTCATTCTTTTATACTGAGATAAACAGATGACTGTGGTACAGGGCTTCACTGTGTCCTTTTTAATATTTACCATATAACAGACCACTCCCTGTGATCTGACTTTGTCCTGATGTTTCTTACATTATATGTGCTTGTGTGACTCTGAGAAGAAAATCCATTGTGGGTGTGCATTTTTCTTGCCTTTGCATATTTTTTTATCTTATGGAAAAGGAGAATAAAATAATGTTTCTTGGAAGCCTAGAATATATTAGTCTCCAATATTTGCGATTCTTCATCTATTTTGTTGAGGATTGCTGAGAATTTTATTTTTTTGTTACAATACTACCTCTCTCTCCTTTTTAACTGACTATATTGATAAAAAAAATAGTCTAATGGACTTAATTAGAAATTCAACTTGGATATCACTCTTCAGAATGAAGATAGTGAGAAGTGGTGGATTGATCTGGTCTATCGATATGCTTTACTCAGCCTGATTTGTATCCCATGATCTCAATCAATGTGACACACACATTAAAACAGGTTGATCCAATTGCTATCCTACTTCTTGGTTCCAGAAAACATTTGATTTTGGACCTCTAGTTAAGGAGGAGGAAAATCGTTAAAATGAACAAAGATAAAATTTAATATGCAACAACCATAATCTTTTAAGGATCCACTAAAATTTATTCCAGAGAATTTTGGACTTATTCAAGGAAAAAAATATAACAAATCAAGTGAGCATCTGTGGACTCCTTTACAAATTATGTGTGCTTTTAGGTGAATATCATTACATACACTATTTCCTATGGTACATCCTGAACAAGGTAATATACTCGCGAAGAGTTCTACCTGAGTGTGTGTATAATTTCCACATTGTATTCTCTATTACAAAACTTACATGGAAGTTTATTCCTTAGAATTTAATATGAAATTACTTAATATCATTTAAATATTTTCCAGGTTTTATAGCCCTTTCCCTTAGTGTTTTAGTCAAGTTTTTTCCTGCTGTGACTATAAGACCCAATGAGAACAATTTTAGAGGATGAAAATTTATTTGGGAGCTCATGGTTTCAAAGCTGTCAATCCACAGACAGTAGGCTACATTTCTTGGGGCTCCAGGTAAGACAGAACATCTTTTCAGAAGAATGTAGCAGAGGAAAGTAGCTCACATGATGATCAGAACACAGATAGAGAGGTCTCCACTTGCCAAATACAAATATACCCCAAAGCCATGTCCTCAGATTCCACCTCTTCCAGCTATACCTTACATGACTTTAGTTACCACCAGTTAATCCCAACAGGGGGTTAATTCGCTGATTGGGTTAAGACTCTTATAACCCAATTATTTTTCGTCTGAACCTTCTTGCATTGTCTCACACATAAGCTTTTGGGGTCATCTCATATCCAAACCATAACACCTCATCCCTGTGAGTGATTTCAGAAAGTTGTGTTTCTATTAGTGACTGTACTTGTTTGGCTAGAACTGAGAGATAGACATCACGTGGCTTCCCAAATGCTCTTTTTCTAACAATTTGCAATTTAGTTTGGTCTTTGTTGGATCCTTAAATTTTCCCAATTTGATTTTGGTACCTCTGGTTAAGGAGTATAGATGGACTAACGATGAGTGAGACAGGTACCTTTCTCCATGTGCATGGTGAAGCAGAATAAGTTGTTCCCATGGGGAAGACAAAAATGCACCTCCAGAAAAAAAAAATAATAATAATCAGAACTGAAAGGCCAGGTTTTGAAAAGGAAACACATGTACTCTGACTTGGCTGCTACTTTTATTTTCTGTTTTAAACCTGAAGAACTTTGTTTGTACTTTATGTTCTTGTTTTTGTAATCTTGAGTGGGAAGTTTCACTACTTGTAACCAAGTGATCCTTCATTAACTCACTTACCAGTTTTTCACCAGTACCCTTAGGAATTTTTCAATAATGTCTCTTTAATTAGAACAAACTCATAGTAAAGGTGTTGAAGTCATTGACAAGAATCTAGAAGTCAGTATGATAGCTAGTCAATAAACTGCAAACAGAAGACATGTGTGAAAAATACGTTGAATTTATTATATTAAATTATTAGCTTCAATTTTAATAGTATATCTTTACGAGTTCTTTAATTACATCAAAGTTTTGAAATTTTGATTAAAAATCAGTTTATGATAATATAAGGATTTAAAGTAAATCTCCAAATTCAGAGTATGTGTATTTGAGGTCCTGGTTATATCTCATATTAGCCGCAAAGCCTTGGGAAATTTGAACCCCCTTTGTAAAACCAGTAGAAAATGTAAAGGAGTAATAAATGAAATTTTCAAAGCTTGTGTCTTAATGCTTAGAAACTTTTAAATTAGTGCTACTATGACTGCTTTTTAGTAGCACATCTTTTTAAGAAATATATTCTTTAACAAATGCATAGCATAGAATTCTCATATAGTGGATCTTGTATGAATAAAGAATTCTTCCTCATAGGAAAAGTACAGAGACAGAGTAAACAAACATTCGCTTCACAAATAAGCAAACAGCTTTATGTGGGTGGCTGGAGGTAATACATCTACTTATCTTCATAATTTTAGTCTCTTGCATTCTCTTATGGAACTCAAGTTCCACTAAGACCCAATGACCAGGGTACTTTGATAAAATAACCATAGCCTGAATTTAGTTGCCTTTTCTTGGTCAAGACATTAGTTTTGTACAGTTGAGTGCTGCTTAATATTATATGGAAAACTGCTGGCATGAATCCAGACAATTATTTTGATGAAAAAAACAAAAACAATAAGCCTTCTCCAATTTATTTTTCTCCATGAGTAGCTTAAAATATATGAAAACCATTCCTATGTAATAATCATACGCAGTTGCCTTTGAAAAATATAGCTCAGCAATTCTCTTAACTCTTAAAGTCATTAACCCATAATGTCATTTTCACTATGGAGCCGTGTAAGTGTAATGAACCCTGGAGGCTCTCGTGCTTGTGATGATAGAAGGCAGTGAGATGCTCGGGCTTTTAGAAGTGGGAAAGTTTCAATCTCTAATGATTTGCTGAATCTCCTTTAAAAGGTCTTTTACTATGAGTTTTTTTATATCATCACCAATTGTGTGACATTTAGGTGTCTGACTCTGCAGGGGACTCTTTTAATTTGGTATTTGTCCTTGCACTTCAATCCAGCCCCCATAGAAGTCTATGGTTTGACTATTACAACAAACACAGGGAGAATTACAATGCATTTAGTGGCTCCTGCAAGCTTTTGGCAGCCACTTCATAACAGGCCATTTCTAATTGCTAATGCTAAGCAAACAGCAATAAGAACTCATGCAAAACACTTCTTTCATTTTTTTTTCTTTTTTTATTGATTTTATTATTTTTTAAAATACACGACAGCAGTGGAATGCATTACAATTCTTATTACACATATAGAGCACAGTTTTTTGTATTTCTGTATATAAAAGTATGTTCATACCAATTTATGCCTTTATACACGTACTTTGTTTTTTTTTGCATTACAATTCTTAACACACATATATACCACAGTTTTTAACATCTCTGTTTGTATATAAAGTATGTTGACACCCAATTCAAGTCTTCATACATGTATTTTGTATAATGATGTCCATCACATTCCACCATCCTTGCTAATCCCCTGCCCCTTCCCTTTCCTTCCCACCCCTCTTCTCTATCGAGAATTGGGCCTACTCCCATGCTCTCCCTCCCTACCCCACTATGAGTCAATCTCCTTTCATTTTCTCCTAAATACTTTCTTTCGTACCTATTACCACCAGTTTTTTAATGTGACATGAATCAAGTGTCATGTTCTAGAATCTCCTACTTACTAGTCATGATTTTCAGTTCATTACTGGACTTCTTAAAATAAATCTTGCTTTATCTTCAAAGTGAATTTTAAGATATAAATTATGAAACTTTAATTAAGCACAAGTATCCACCACACATTCAATATTCTTTTTGCACTTATCACATCCTTCAACTGATTGTGATTCCTTGTAGAGTGCAGTGACACAGTCATTCATTTCTGACGTTTCTGGACTGTTAGCTGTCTTGCATATTTGTAGTTATTGTAGTTTTCACAGACTTTAAACACAAGGCATGCTAATACTAAACGATGGCTGATACTCAAGACATATCCTTAATTTTGGCATGCTTCACTTTTAGCTTAATTTTCCTTTGCTAATCAGGATTAGTCTACCCAATCAGTAGAGTAGCATGCCTCATAAGTGTGCTTTCAGATATATAGGGATCCTAAATAGTCAGGCAGCAATATAAAGTTCCAGTTCAATAGACTTGTTTTATGTTCTGGTGAAAGCACAAATTTTTTTGAGTCAATCACTATTGGTAGTAGTAACTCAGATCACTCCTAATTCCAACCCTAGACCTGAACTTATGAAAACTGGCTATGAGCAAAACAGCACCATTAACTGGATTAACCTGTTTGGCTGCCTGGAGGACATTCCCCTAGCTCCAAAATTTACAGCCAATTTGCTGGGGTTAGAACTGAGTTTTTGAAAATCTATAACACTTTTTTAAAAAATCATTGTGGCTGCTTTAGGATGTTTGAAAAATGGTAAGACCAGTGAATGGTGCCAGCAGGAACCCATTGGTGCACTTCAGTGGTTGTAATGTGAGTTCTTTGATCAGAATCAATGCTACATAGAAAACATAACATTCTTCATAGAAATAGAAAAATCAATTCTGAAATTTATTTGGAAAAGTAGGAGAGCCAGAATTGTCAAAGCAATCCTTAGCAATAAAAGGGAAGCAGGAGGCATCATAATACCTGACCTTAAACTATACTACAGAGCTATAGTAACAAAAATGGCATGGTATTGGCACCAAAAGACAAACCCACATAAAAATAGTTATGTCATACTGGAGAAAGGTGCCAGAAACATTCACTGGAGAAAAGATAGCCTGTTCAACAAATGATGCTGGCAAGACTGGAAATTCTTATGTAGCAAAATGAAATTAAATCTCCATCTCTCATCTGCATAAATATCAGCTCACAGTGGTTCAAAGACTTAGGCACTAGAACAGAGATTCTACACTAATAGAAGAAAAAGTGGGCCCAAATATTCACCATGTTGGCCTAGGCCCTGACTTCCTTAACAAGACTCCAAAAATGCTAAAAAATAAATAAATAAATCAAGAATCAACAAATGGGATGGATTCAAATTTAAAAGCTTTTTCTCAGCAAAGGAAACAATCAATAATGTGAGGAGAGAGCCTACACACTGAGAGAAAATCTTTACCACATGCACCCCCAATAATGCATTAATCTCTAGGATATATAAAGAACTCAAAAACTTAGCATCAAAAAAACAAATAGCAAGGGCTGGGATTGTGGCTCAGGGGTAGAGTGCTCGCCTAGCAAGGGCAGGACCTGGGTTCGATCCTCAGCACCACATAGAAATAAAGGCATTGTGTTAAAGAAATATTTATAGCAGCTCATTTCACAATAGCTAAACTATGGAACCAACCTAGTTGTCCTTCAATTGATGAATAAAGAAAATATGGCATACATATTGGATAGAATATTACTCAGCTTTAAAGAAAAATAAAATTATGGCATTTACCAGTAAACAATTAGAGTTGGAGAATATCATGCTAAGTGAAATAAGCCAGTCCCCAAAAAACCAAAGGCTGAATGTTTTCTCTGATATGTGGATGCTAATTCACAGTAAGGTGTGCAGTGGGTAGTAGAGAAGAATAGAGTTACTTTAGATTAGGTGGAGTGAAGTGAAGGGAGGGAAGGGGAAGGAATGTGGTGATAGGAAGGATAGTAGAAAGAAATTATTGATACTTTATGTATATATGTGACTCATGACCAGTGTGATTCCACAACATGTACACTCAGAAAAATAAGAAATTATGTCCCATCTAGTATGATATATCAAAGTGCATAAATGCAGTCTACTTTCATATATAACCAATTAAAATAAATGGAAATTATTAAAAAATTAAAAAAAGAAAACATAAAAATGTTTTTTAAGGCACTGGTTAAGTCTATGAATGGTAGTATTTATTGGTTGAGGTGTTATATTCCTGTAAAGTCAACCAATATTGAGAGTGTTTATTCCACTAAGAATAGTTAGTCTGTTCCACTGAATAGCTATTCTTTTCATGATAGAAATTGTCTAAGATATTCAACATGCCACAGGCTTATCACTTTAATGAATTGTGCCATGGCAGAGACTCAATCTCTACTGATATCAGACTGGATGCAAAGCGCTGGCCTTAGATAAGTCAGCCTTGGTGGAAGTCCATGTTGTTGAGCCCGTGAGTAATTCCATTCCCTGCTTCCATGGTTACTTTGTACATGAGCCCACTGGGCAATTACAGCGGTGACTTGGAAAAGAGGCTTCCTAGTTTAGTTGAGATCATCATATCTACATGTTAATTAAAGTCCTTTTCTGCTGAGGTCATCATTTGTGAATGTTTACATGGAGCAAATGTGTCTTCACATTTTTGCCTCTTCAAAGAGGCCTATCCACTAGACATCATTGTCGTTGATATGGCATTATATTCCTGACCACCTTGACAAACCATTAGCTATAGCCTATAAATAATCATATATACTTACATATGTTCATTTTTTTAACAGACAAAACATATCCACATGTCCTTCTTAAACTTCTGCTGGTGGTAAGATTTTCTTTCTTTATTGTCCATCAAGAATGTTCCAGAAATTGTCTCTTCATTGCAACTCTCCAAATGTTGATATCTATATATCATGAAGCATTATCTGTACCTCAAACGTTTTTTGTTTTTTGTTTTTTTTTTGGACAGTGGATCATAGAGAATGACCCATGTGACCATAGGTATAGTCAGGAAAAGAAAATATCCTTGAACAGAAATAGGAGTCATGATCATTTGGGCCCCTTCATATTATTTATTACTTACTTGTAATTTTATAACAAATTTAAACCCAATTCTATATAATCTACTTTCACTTGGCAATAAATCAATATAGTATTCTTCTGAATTCATTGATCAGTGGAACCTACAATATTGGATCCTTGATGGATGACTCATGGTAACTTGGCACTCCCTGATAAAGTGTTCAATCTGTTAAGATCCAAAGCACTCAGAATGATAAGTCTTTCTTCCCAAATCCTAAGGTTGCACATGGTAATTCAACTATGGGGAACTGTCACGGTCTACAAACAACATCTCCAACTGCCACTGTCACTTCAAGAATGTGGAATCTGCTGTATCACATGAACCACGCCACAGAGCAACCTGCTGTCACCTTGGTCTTCTTGTAGATACTTTGTTTGTTCTAGGCATTCCTCAAAACTAATAACCTTTCATGTTACTCCCTGTTTGAGCATAAGTAGTGAATTCAAATGCAGAGTTTGCAGCTATAAAATCCAATGAAGTTTACTTGGCATTACCCATTTTTTCTTCAGTGCTCAGAAGGGCTAGTCGCAATAATATATCCTTCATGTTAGAAGGGATGTCTTGTCATGACTCACAACACTAGATGAACAGAAATTTCATCTAAGTAAAGTACCTGACATTTTTCTATATTTTTAATATTTTATTTTCTGACTCCTGAGATAACAAATATCTTACAACTGTGTTTTCAATAACTGCTACTTTCTTCTTAGTAGGTCTAATATACATAATATCATACAAATAATAGACCCAGTGTGATATTTTAGAAGGAAATGATAATGAAATTTCTTATGGATTAAGGGTACCATAAGGATACAGAATTTATACACATTTGATGTAGCTCAGTGAAATTGTATTTGCAGGCCTTATTAGTTGAATACTGCTTCCAATAGTCTTTATTAATGGATATGAAGAAAAAAATATTGCTGCATCAATAGCTGCAAACCAGGTTCTAGGGAATGTGTTAATTTGCTGAAACAACTAAAACATAAAACAGCTTCTACAGGAGATGCAGTTTCAAATTAATTTTATGATAGTTCACTGTCATCCTTCAATATCTATTTTCTAAGTAGGTTATAGAGTTGAGTTAATTAGGGATGGGAAAAAATAATAACCCTACATCTTTCAAATCCTTGTTGCAGCACTAACTGGTTTATTAATTTTGTAGGTATAGGCAGTTTTAGTGACTTCCATTTTGTCTTTACTACCATTCCATTCCTTAACTCACAAGCCATGGAAACAATCCAGGATGCTTACATGTTGGTAAAAATGTCCAAAAATCCAATTACACTTTCTGAAACTTTAGAAATAACCACCATCTATGTTTAGGGGCATACTGGATCACCTCTGACACGGACCTGAGCTAAAACCCACTGATCATTTGACATCCATGAGATCTTCTGTGTTGACTTGTTCACTATGTTGACATGTGTATCTAGGAATTAGGATCAATTCAAAGCCTGACCAGTAATCATGGAAAATTCTCACTATCATCTTATTTCAGTTCACAGTAACTATAACAAATGACTGAGTCCCTTTGAAAAACACGAGGAGACAGATAAACAGGACAAAATTTTGGCTGCATATCATCACAGGACTTGACCTTCCTTTTGTTCAAGAGGTAATAAGTTTAGAAACTGCCTCAAGTGTGAGAACAGATTAAGGAACTATGACCTTCTGCTTTTATGATTCATGTTGATCATTCGTTCTTTTGATGGCAATCTTGCATGTATACAGATATCATTTTTAGTAGGAGATCCTCTATCTGAAGAATTCTGCAAGCAGAATACCTTTGGTTTGTGATTTGGTGTGATAAAGGATGCTAGCATCTGTGGATTTATTGGACATGGGTTGTTCAGAAAATTCAACACAAGATAGGTGATTATCTGCATATAAAATACCTTTTTCATAGCACAAATATCCCCTGCTCTGTGAAACAGTAACTACATACCTCATTGGAAATTGCATGCATGATTCTGGTAACAGAGAGTATGTGTGTTTGCTGTGATAAAGGAAGAATCTGGAGAACTATGCATAATGTCCTTGTCCTTTTCTTTCTCCACTTGAGCCCTTTTATGGCTTGAATATCTAAAATTGTTATTAAAAATATTCCTAGGTAATATTCTTGATTTATGAGATGTCCTTGAAAATCAGATCCCTTGTACTTACTCAGGGAAATCTTTCCTATTAGTGGTGAGAAGTTTCTCTTCTTACCTCCTGACTGAGTAGTTGAAGGGGGTTAGGAATTGCTCAATTATTGAGAAATTCAAGATCTGTTTCAGGCAATATAGAAAACTTACAATTCTTAATTTACCAAATGTCAGTTCTAATAGCTAACAAATAGTGCCAGGAAAACATTACATCAAAAACTTCAAATCAGAACCAACAAATTGTTTGATAGATTATGGTATTTTTAGAACCTAACCAGAGAAATCTACCTTTGTCTTAGGCCTAACATATTACAAGCAGAAATGTCTCCTTCAAACAAAGTCTTGCTTGATCTTTTAAAATTTCTAAACAGTCCCCACTTTATAGCAAGTTGTTTCTAACTTGCAATATTTTAAAAAATCCTCTTCAAACTCCCATGACTTTTTTCTAAGTCTTCTTTGAAGTCTTGATGAGTACACAGATTACTAGGACAACATAGGGGTATTGTAGGAACTGCTTAGTGCCTTTACATCTGGATTGCTACCAAGTTTGCCTTAACATGGTACCACAGTCCAGGAGGCTTAAATATCACAAATGTATTATCTTACAGTTCTGGATGCTGGATATATGAAACCGAATTGTCATCAATTTTTGAAAGCAGTTCCAGATCTCACTGATTGGTTTGTAAATAAATCTTTTCTCTCTATCCTTCATAGCCTCTTTCTTCTATCTATATCTCTGTCCAACTTCTTTTCTTCTTTCCTTCTTTTGGTACTGGGGATTGAACTCAGGGGCATTTGACCAATGAGACACATCTGTAGCCCTATTTTGTGTTTTACTTAATGAGACAGACTCTCACTGAGTTGCTTAGCACCTAGCTGTTGCTGAAGCTGGCTTTGAACTTGTGATCCTCTTGCCTCAGCCTCCCAGGCCACTGGGATTACAGGCCTGTGCCACCACACCAGGCTAATAATTTCCTTCTTATAAGGACATCAATCATATTGGACTAGGGTCCATCTTGAATAAGTAATTTTTAGTAAATATATCTTTAATGACCTTGTTTGCAAGGGAGATCATATTCTGAGGTATTGGAGGTAGGACCCTAATAAGCAAGTTTTGGTGACCCAGAAGGTCACCTCAGCTTGTTAGGGAAAAACCTTATTTCCTCCCTCCCTCGATTCAGCCAATTTTCCCATTTTATGGTCTGTCATCTGAATACCCCCAATCTGCTTTTTTCAGTCAATTTCCTTATTAATGGAAACCCTAGTCATTAATTTAAGGAATGTTGTGATATGTATTTATTTATGTATGTATTGAGTTGTTCAGAGAATAGAAGTATCTTTGGAGGTCCCAAAACTTATATATTACTGAGGCTTTCTTTTTCTTTTATATATATATATATACACACACACACATATATATTCCTCTCATCCTGTTGGCTTGATACTCTCAGGCCAGCTGCTCTGGTGAGATTGAATCCACAGCCACAGATAGTTCTAGGCTCATGTCCACGGAGCCTCAGGCATCCAAGAGATGAAAGCAAGCATTTTGCTGCCAATTCCTGAAAGAACAAGTCCAAGGAATGTTCTGCAGCCCATATTTTACTGATATGCTCATCTCTGGACCAATTGCTAAGGCTAAAATGAGTTGATTTCATCTCAGTTTATCTGAGTACAACTAATGTCATTGGATTTAGGTCTGTTATTGGGCATAAAGTGGTTTAAAAGAAGAACATAGACAAATCACCTATACTTAGGCTGCCAGAACATTTTCCATTTCAATCACTTTTGAATGTGATACTTAATCTCATGTTTCAGAAGCCTTGTTCAATGAAGAAATAGACAGCAAATTACACATATATAAATTGCTTCAGTTAATTTCAACAATTATTCTGCCATTTAATGTGCTGTTTATCTTATGTTTCTGTATTATATTTTTCTTTGTTTTTTATATTTCAGAATACTTTCCTAGACATACACTTCTGTGTGTTTGTGTATGTGCATGTGTGGACATTAGAATATGTGTTAAAACTTTTAAAGAAACATAAAACATCACGCTTCAATTATTCTTGTTCTCACTCATTGCTCAGGTGGCTACTAGTAGAAACCAATACCCTTCTTGGATAAGTGCTATGAACTGACTTGAGACAACTAACCACTTGACATTCAGTGTAATCTTTTATTAAATAATAATGTCTCCAAAAAGTTGAAGGCAGGTGAAAGAGTGGCGTACGTATATGCATTCTCAACAAGATACTTTACAAAAAGGGTAATTTTCATATAACCTAGTGCCATTCTTGCTGAATATAGGTCTGGGTCAGCAGACAGATGACAGAAGTCAACAGAGCCCAGCAGTTTAAGTGATAATTCAAAAGTATTAATTACTGATCTTGCAAGATAATTTTCTCTTTCATGCATGGGCTCTCTGCCAGACCCTATGTTTTGAACACTACATATTTCTCCAAAGTCTCTTGTACTAATTAAGAAACAGTATGATGGATATTTCAATAATGGTATTTGAAATTCTTAAGTAGTCTGAAGCATGCTTATAATTGTGGAGCACAGTGTGCTGATTGAATTGCCTCAGAGTCTAAACTATTCTCTATGACACTTATGAAACTTACACAAAACTGTATGTATTGAAGGATAATTAAAATAAATCATTCCACAGACTCTATAATAATAGATGACTAGATTATACAAACACATATTTTGTGGTTCTTGGTCAAGGCATTTTGGAAGTGAGATCTGGAGAAAGTCAGGAAATTCAATCTTCATAAACTTGTTTTGCTTAATAAATTACAAATAAAAAGTAACCAAATCAGTGCTAGAAACTAGCTTTCTGTGTTTTCTTTTTGTTAGCCTGTTATTCTTTTCAGGTAACAACACCCATACAATGGATTATTACTTATTTTAACCATGTAGTGGATCAAGAGAATGAAGTTAAGGCAGTCTGCAGAAAGTACTTCATAATCTTGTAGATATTTGGCTTTGACTGGCTTCATATTTTTTCTTGTCTTTGAACTCAGATCATACAAATTTAGAAAGACAAAGCCACCATAAGTTTATTCAGTGCTTTGGGCATTCCTGTGCCTCCCATGATTTGATCTCACCTCTAGAAACCAGGTGAGTGGTTGAGTTCTTTAACATTTTTTTCCCTGTACCATACACTACTGATTCCTTCCTCAGAACTGTGAATTGTAGCACCAATCTCCACAACTTCACTGACACTGCCAAATCTACTGACTCTATGGCACTCCATTTTAATTCAAGGTACTGGGTAGTACTTTCCCAGGTTTCAGTTACATACTTCACAGTTATATACCACTAATATTATATCAGTGGTAGTTTTTGTTATTTTCTAAGATAAGAAAACTGGAAGTCTACATTTTTTTCCCAACATTATGATGTTTCTCAGAAGTCTTATTAATAATGTTTAAGTATTATCCTCACTATTTTCCATTCAGCATGTATACAGTTTCAGGATTTATTTTTCACATTTATTAATATCTACCTAAAGTGAATCAACCCAAAGATTTTTAGATATTATAGACACACATACTCACACATACAATGCACACATATGCAGCCAATATGTATGCACTCTGTGTGTGTGTAACATTTTTCTTTTTCTTATTATTTATTTATTTATTTTTGTTTGCTTGCAGAAATTGAATCTATGGACCTCTAACCACGAAGCCACATCCCCAGTCCTTTTTATTTTGAGCTAGAGTCTTGTTAAATTGTTTAGTGCTTCACTAAGTTGCTGACAATGGTCTAACTTGTCATTCTCCTGTCTTAGCTTCCTGAGTCACTGGGATTACAGGAGTATACCACTATGCCCAGCTTCAATATATAACATATTTCAGAAAACTCTTACTGGATGTAAAAATATTATTAAATATCAATACTTATATCTTTCCTCTTAAGGAAAGAATAGAATTATTTTCTTATAGAATGTGTTTCAGGTACATACTTTGAGTAGTTCCTGCTCTGAGCATTGAATTTCATTTTCTCCTTTCAAATATAAGTAGATTGACATTTCTCATGAATTAATCATTGTGAACTTTATTTGAACAGTTCATCATTCTCACATTTGTCCAAGTATTGCTCATTTAGCAACATTTGCACATCTCCCTATGATATTAATCAAATATAATTTGCAGTCATTCTTAGTGTCACTTAGTATAATATAAAGGATCAGAAACTGGTCTTAAGGCTCTTTCTATATATAATTGCATGGGCATAATATCAAAGGTAAGGCACATGTTTAAATATATCACACTTCATAATTAAAAAGACAGACTTCTAATGAATGATCACTTCTTGTAATTCTCATAAGAATATTTCAATCAGACTGATGTGAACATTCTGACAGTTGTTGCAGTAATAAGATACCAATATTTTAAAAACTATCCTTACTTATCACATATTGGAGAATATGTTTATATATACTACACTATTGTTTTTTAAATTTCACAAGTACTTTAATAAAATAACCATTTTCTGTGCATTTTTGTTCACAATGTATAACTAAATTAGTAGAATAAAAATATTGTGCTTATTTACAACAATTAAGTGTGTTAAAGCAGAGACTGTTTTTCTTTTTTTTGAGATTACAAATTGTTTATGACAATTTTTCTTGATGGCCCAGTACTTCCCAGCTTCTATATTTTAGACATTTTCACACAATATAAGGAATTTTTCTTTACACTTACTCTTCTTTCTTACCTAGTCCTTCATTTCTTAGAATGGTGAGATGTAACCATTCCCTCTATTTCCGGAAGTGAGTTTGCTGAAGGAAATATTCCAACTCAGCTAGATGTGGGGAGGGAAGAAGAGAATTTTTTAAAAAAATTTGGACGAGCTTCCTGTCATAATAGATCTCTTCTTGTTTTCCTGATTATTATCAGAAGTCTGTAAAATCATTATTATTATATCTCAACAATTACCATACAGTTGGAGTCTTCCTATACCCCAAACAATTAATAGAATATTAAACAATTAATAGAATATTAAAAGAGATCAAAATATCATAGAAACCCCCCACAATTTTAAAAAATATTAATTAGGAAAAACCGGCTAAATCTCAGACCACCACATTGTATCACAACAAAATGTCCAATTGGGCATTATTTAAAAGAGTGATATTTTAACTAAGAATGACAATGAAAAAATGAAAAGTTCAAACTCAATTCAGGTAAATTCAAACAGAATGCAATCAGAATGTTTGAATATTGACATTATCCAAACTAAAATTTATGGCAAACTTTTCATGAAAATAAGGTATTAAAATTAAGTTCTAATAACAATGAAATTATATCCACAACATATTAAAACGTTTTTAGAGAACTTCTTTGTGTTTCCTCCTTCTTGCTGCTATTTGCTCTTGGTATGGATCCATGTGCCAATATGCATGTGCAATCATTTCCCATACTTTCTTATTCTCTGCAATGTTTTATTTGTTAGACACATTCTCCTTAGGTTGTTAATAGATCATAACTTTGCATATTTCTTTTTACAGAATATGTACAACTACATTGAGCCTTTCAGTAACTGAAACCAGGGGAGAAGAAAATGAATGAAAATTTCAAGTGTTTGCATGCAATACTAGTGAAGTCCGAAAACACAGTTGAAATAGAATTGTTTGCACATGTTGTTTGATGACACTGAATCCAATTTTACTGGATCCCCGAACAAGTATTAGGCGTCATCTACCATGATGTGTGGCATGTAAATAGTGCAAAAGACAATTACGGTTGCAAAAGGGAGAAAATGATGCTTTGCGTCTTCTACAGTGAGTGTAGTGGTGGACATTTCTACAAGGAAGCTTTGGAAAAGTTCAACTGCACTCTGGTTTATTTTTGGAACTAGGGTGACAAAGTTTGTAATGGAAGGTGATAGAACTGGACCAAATAAACCTTCTATGTTTAAAAGTACTTGAACATAACTCTCCCAGGTGGCCATTTAAAGTTTATAATATTTCTTATCATAGTGGGAATCTGAGAAATAATTGCTGGCATGTGAGGATTTCTTTATTACTTTTTGCTGAGTTAAGTAGATTAAATCAAGGTTACCTAATTTTTTTTTCTATTTAAATCAACAAAACCTATTCAGAATCTCTGCAAATGCAGTACAAACCTGGTGGCAGAAATAACTAACAGTGACACTTTTATTGTTTAGTTGAACTTATGTTTATATTTAATACTTATTTCCAAAGTCTATGACCAAGTATACTATGTTTCTGAAAGAAAATATATGAGCTCAAGTCAGATATTGTTATTAATATCTCATATCCAATGCTTTGAAATTTCATATTTCAATTTTGAGACACCGGTATGGTTATTTTAAAGTTATTTAAACATATTTAGACCAAGCTTTCCTGTTAAAAGCCAAATTACAAATATATAATACTTTTCAAAATGCATTTGAAGCAACTATATTTTTGATTATTTCCGTTTCTCCTATTGTTAGAAAACTATAGTCATATTGCCTATCACATTCATGTGACAAATAATTTTTCTCTGAATAATAGATGCAGAGTTTTGAAATTCTGATCAAAAAAAGCTTTAAAATTATTAAAATCATTTAATGCAGTAAAAAATCTTTGAGAGAATAATGCATTTTCCCTTTGTAATAGCCACAACCCAGAAATTTAGTGAAGGAGAAAATGGAGCTGTGCAAATGAATTTTGTTTTTATTGGTTTCACCTTTAAGTTTCTGAGACACTCAGGGAATATATCCTTTTAAACCAACTTACACCTTTAAAATCAACACTGAATGTTAAATGTCAAAATATAGATAATGAAATTTTGTAAATGCAATAAAGCCTGTTTAGTCATCCATGATTAACATAAAAAGAAAAATGATAGATATTGAAATGTTCGATTTTTATACTATTTTATAGTTTTCAAAATCATTCCATAGTCATGATCTCATTTCATTCTCTCAACCTTGAGGAACGAGTATTAGTATCAGAACTAAATCTATCTTTGGCAAACTTCTTTGTGCTGCTGATTTGATCCAGTTATTGAATCATTGATGGAGACACCAAAGAATTTAGAATACAGATGAGAAAATGTAATGGCTTTAACATAACATGATTGTTCTTATATAACTTAAATTATTCCTGAACTTTCATGTGAGACTTCAAAATATCTTCTCAAGCATACCAAATATCAATGTTACAGTTTTTTTTTTTTTTAGCTTCTTGGCCAGTCAGCCAAATATAATATTTTTATTAAATAAGTAAAATATAGAATAAAGTAATCAAATGTTCAAATGAGCTGGACAGATATTTTTCCAAAGAAGATGCACAAACAGCCAATGGTTACCTAAAGTAATTAAGATTTTAGCCATCACAGAAATGCAGATAAAAAATGCAATGAGATTCTATCTTACCCAGAGAGAATGGTTGCTATTGAAAGAAAAAAAAATAACAAGTGCTGGCAAAGATGCTGATGAAAAAAACTTTTGGTGACAATGCAATTAGTACAGCCAAGACGAAAATCAATTTGGAGGTCCCTCAAAAAAACTAAAATAAAACTACCAAATAATTGACCTATCCCATTCCTGGGTATATTCCTTCTTATGATCTGGATATGAGGTATCCCCCAAAAGCCCTCTGTTGATGTAGTAATGTGTGGAGGTGAATTGCTGAGATAGTGAGAGCTATAATCTAATCAGGACATCCTAGTTTAAATGGGTTAACTGGTTGGTAACTGTAAACAGATGGGGCATGCCTGGAGGAGATGGGTCACTGGAGACATGTCCTGGAAGGAGTTGTCTTTCCTGTGGCTCCTTTCCCCCTTCCTTTGTTTTATTCCTGGTCACCATGAGTAGAGCAGTGCTTCTCTGCCACGCCCTTCCACCATGAAGTTCTACCTTAGCTTGGGCCCACAGCAACCAACCAGGGACAAAACTTTTGATCCCATTAGTCAAAATTCCCATCCCCTAAGTGATTCCCATCAGGTGTTTAGGTCACATGGACAAAAATCTGACTAACACATATATGAAGAAACCAATAGAGATGTACCTGCACACACATGTTTATCATAGCACTATTTACAATAACCAAGTTATGGAATCAGCTTATATGCCCATAAATAGTGAATTCATAAAGAGATTGTAATACGCACACACACACTCTCTCTCTCTCTCACACACACACCCACACACACACACACACACATCAATAAATTCTATCCATATTTACATGCCTTATCATTAACTCTCTTGAGCATTATGGATATGTGTATTTAAACTTAAAAAAAACAATAAATTTACCATCATAGACTCTTTTATTAAAAAAGCATTTTATAAGTATGTGTTGGATATTTCTAGTCTGTCACTAGGGGAAAATATACCTAGTGTGATATCCCTAACTATTTTTGCCTAAGAACAATTTAGAATCTCCCTTGAGATATTGTAGGTTATGTTATCTTTTCCTCAGATAGTATTTAAAGAATTAACATTTCAATTTTTATCTTTGTAAATATGACTGATTGGCAAACCTCAATGCTTTCAAAAGAACTTTGTGTCCTTTATCTATTGTTGCATAACAAAGCACCAAATACAACAAACAATAAAACAAAACAAAACATAGCAACTCAATATCTTAAATGAAATGTACTCTTTCTCCCAACACTGTGAAATGCCTGAATGTACTTCTGGAGGTGCCTGGAATCACCAGCTTCACACATCTGTAGTCACTTGGCAGATCTGCTGGAGGCTGTACTCAGTTGGAAAAGCTGGATGGCTGGTCCCCTTTCCATTGCTGTCTTTAAATCTTGGACTTCTACATAGCTTAAAGGTCTCATCGGAACATTGTGTAGAGGCAAATCCAAATGCATACATTAACCAATATTCTAGAGTCAATATGGAGGACAACTTTATGGATACTGGGGAGGGGAGGGGATTTCATTGGATTGTCTAGGCTAATATTTGAATAGGAACTCAACACTGGAACAAAATTATTTCACATGTGAATATAAAATTAATAAATAAGTTGCAATAATTTTATATTGTTATGATATTTGTGACATACATCTAATATCATACACTTAGCAGAGTAGAAAATAACTGAACATTTTGAAAAATTCAGAACAAACAAATTTTGCCGAAGTCTGGCTTGGCACAAATCAGGAGCCACTTGTCAAAAAGAAACTAACTTTATTTTTAGAACTACAAACGCCAAACAAAACAGCTCCAGGGAAAAACCCTCAGAGCCCAACTGCCACCACCGGCTTCCACCAGCCTCTCTCCCCCACACCAGCCTTTTCCTCCCACAATCCTCCTCCTCTTGAGGCCGATTGGCTGGGTTGCGTGGGCAGAGCCAAAGAAGTCACCCAATGAGCAGCTCCGTGGAGGAGCCAATCAGCTAGATGTTGCTGGGGCAGCTGTGAGCCAATCATCAGCTGGCAGTCTGAAGGGCAGGGAAACAGCCCAATGAACATCACCGCAGAGGAGCCAATCAGCTAGATGTTGCTGGGGCAGTCTGAAGCTTGCTGGCAGCTGGAAGTTTGCTGGGGCCCCTTTGGCTGTGGCTCTCAACAAAATTTCCTTTCCAACTTTGGCTAATATACCTAAATGAGTCTCAAGTATTCATTTTCTAAATACTGCAATAAGAACTTTTGATTTTATTTTTTAAACTTTAACTAATTGATCATATTAGAAATAAAGTATAATTGACAAATATAAATTGTCCAATGTGTTAATATGATTTAATATGTAATGTTTACCACAATCAAGTTAGGTAACACACCCCTAATCCACATAGTCACAAATTTTTGTTCATGGGTATGTATGTGTAATGAGAAAATGTGAAATTTACGTTCTCAGCAAATTTCCAGCATATAATACATTATTAAGTTTAGTATCCATGCTGTATATTAGACTCATAGAATTTTATCTTACAACTGAGATATAATGTTTGACTAACATCTCCCCATTTCCTCCCATCCCTAGTTTCTAACAACTACTCTTTTACTCTTGTATATTATCTATATAGCTGTCAAATTTTTCCTCCCATTCCTTAGGTTGTCTCTCCACTCCACTGAGAGTTACTTTGGCTGTATAGAAGCTGTTTAGTTTGGTGTAATTTCATTTGCTTTTGCTTTTACTCTTTGGGTGTCAAATCCAAAATAATCATGGCCAAGACTAATGTCAGGAAGTTTTTCCGTATATTTTCTGGTACAATTTCTATAGCTTTAGGTCTTCTGTTTAGTCTTAAATCCTTCTTGAGTTGGTACTTGAATGTGGTATAATGCAAAAATGCAGTTTCATTTCCTTTCCATGTGGATAATTGGTTCTCCCAACATCATTTACTGAAGATACTCAGCTCAGGCTACAAATTCCACATCTTATCCTCAGATCTTCAGGCAACTATGGGAGTATGCTGTTTGGATCTCCCCTCAAGAATGAAATTCCTCTTCAGATTCAAGGAGTGCAGGCAGCTAGCAGCTCCCAGTTATGCTGGTTGCCTGGTCCTTGTGTGCTTTTATCCTGAGGCTGTGCTCTTCCTGAACAACTGCCCTCTGAGAATTGATAATGGTGGGGGCTTAGGACACTGTCTGTCTGCATGTAAGAATCGTACAGTGCGTCATTTTAACACCGGATCTTGTTTTGGCGGCCAAGATCTCATCAGATGTGAATTTCAGTTTGATGTTTTCTTATGTTCTCATTGTTGTTCCCATCTTTTCCCCCTACCTTCCTTTCTCAGAAGTCCAACATTTATCACAGTCCAGAAGACATCCCTAATTCTGCTTCCTTCTTTTCTATTTGTTACCAGTGTCCCTATTAATAAACCTTTTCTGTCACAGAATCAAATTTCTAAAGGACCTAAGTAAGAGAGAAGTGACAAAAGTGTATCTGTAGAGCAGGTGTAAAGATGGAGTTTGGGGACTAACAATCTCTGATGGCTCTGATGGTAGTAAACCTCCCATCCGAAGAGGTGAACAGGATACATAGGCAGTCACTGGCCCAGGGTGGGGGCTGTACTGCTAACTATTTCACTAGTGTTGATATGAGGGTAGTCATTCGGATGAGATTGGGGTAACCAATAAAATGATTTACACCTTCAAAGAGTATGGAACAGTCATCAAGAAAGGACAGTGACATTGGCTTATTATATAAGTGTTCATTGATATACTTCAGAGTAATAAAGCAAGCTTATAACATTAGATAAGCAATTCAAAGCAAGTGTGAAGGCTTTACCTAACGGTAAAGCCCTTATTACCTACAATGAGAACAGAAACAAAGACAACTTAGGACATTATACTTAGATTTATCAACTTTGAAATAAACTCATTATTCAACAGATGTATTGTGTTATTATTCAGTTGAGCCTTGGTGGGAAAATCAGAATGCAGCATCCATGTCCCTGAAGTTCATAGCTCTTTAGACTACGCTGAATTCTCAAAGCCTGCAGCGGTTGCACACACCTCCTTCTGTAAGTCAGCATTCATCTCCTGCAGCATGATATGGTGCAGATCTATCCCCAACTTCCTCATGGTCATCAGTTTGATGATTAGGGTTAAATCATAGCATAATCCAGTTGGTGACACGCCAGGACTAAATAAGAAAGGAAAATATTTATATTCAAGAACCTGCAGATTAATCAAAGAGAATACAACATGAAAGCTAAGTAATTTGTCATTTACTCTACCATATTGTCTCATGGTAGAGAGTTTCACATCCTATCCTAGGGGTAGTACAAAATTGCTTATGGGATGACTCATACGCAGAGAGAAAGTAATATTTTGTGCTGAGTGAAGCTGAAATATCTGTATTGCTGTGATAGGCAGGAGAAGGAGAAACAAATGGCTCAGGAAACTGGCCATGCTGGAAAGGCTGTATTACATGAGGCCAAAAGACCAACCATTTGTATTTTGCATTGGTTTGTATTACACAAACCAAAGAGGAATGTGTTGCAAGGGAAGGCTCAGAAAACCTAGCATTCTAAAAGGCTATTGGGAATATTCTGATGAGAGGGACACTGGCCTCTCAGAAAGTTTGGCCAGAGGTGATACAGGAGAACTTGGCATAGACCTTAGCATATTAATAGCATTGAGCATGATGCATGATAACTCTTCAAGACCCAAAACTTCAGAATTGTTCACACTTACCGTAATGACTGCCAGATCAGAGTGATATTTAAGCTGAGACTCACATGTAGAAAGTTGAGAAAATAATTAACCTAAGAGCACATCTGAGAACAAAATATGTGTAGCCAGCAATGTTCTCCTGAACACACAAAGCTAAAACGAGCCACAAGGAACAAGTAGGAGGCTAAGGGTGGCGACTCCTGTACAGCCACTATCCTTTACTCAGTTTCCAGACCCACAGCATGTTGAGTGGAGAACCCAGGTGCCCAAGTGGGAAGACACTAAACCTCCACCATCATTAGATGGGGTCAAGATTCCACAGCCCTTTCCTAAGGCACATTCAGGTATTCACTCACATCGTGAACTAGGTCATGGGGTACTCAAGCTTTTCAAGAACAACTGAATACAGGAAGTGCTCCCTTAAAATACATGTGGAAACTGATTCACCTGAGTCCCAAGTGAAACTGTGGCAAGCATGGAGAAACACTGCTGGGCTTATTCCTGAAGGCTGTGCAGTTGGCTGGCAATACCTATTGTCGATGCATTCAAGTTTAACTTGATTTTAAGAGGAGGTAATGTTCTCAGATAGCCCAAGCTAATAAGGCACCATGATAAGTATATTAAAGTCACTAGTTCCTTCCAATGCAAGATTTTTCTGACAGGTGGCTTCTGCTCTGAAGCTCTCCTTTTTGATCTTGTCATTCCTACTTGTGACTTGTTAATCCAGCTGCTCCATCTTTCTCAGTTTCCTCTCTCTCAAATTTCCTACCTTCAGCACAGTGCAAAGGATTTCTTGCTCTCCCCTTAATTTCTCACCCATGCTATTTGCCAATAAACTCTGTGGACTATTTAAGTCCATTTCAGTGTCTGATTCTCAGAGAACTTAATTGGTGAAAGGTTTCACCATGGACTGGAGATGTGGCTCAGTTGGTAGAGTGTGCCTAACATCATTCACAAGGTCCTGCATTCAATAACCAGCACCACCAAAAAAAAAAAGAAGAAGAAGAAGAAAAGAAAAGAAAAGTGAATTGAAGTAAGCCACCCCACCAAAAACAAACAAACAAAAAACCTGAAATATATTCTGCTGTTATGGATAACAAATTAGAATAAATAAATAAATTTAAATTTTAAAAAAGCTCTACCAAACTTATCATGGGCAGTAAATAGATTTCTTCATAATCTTTGAATTAATAAATTATTAAAAAGTCAATACTGTGAATTATGCTTTAAAATTTATTATAACTATACATATAAACTTTCTCATGAGCAGAAATCAAATGAAATTCAGTTCTTCAATTTATAGCTACTCTTTCTCTAATTTTTGTTTTTACTTCTGTGGCACAACATAAGCAAGAAACCATTGCCTGAAGAAAACTTTATCATATGACCATAAGTATTAGAGCTCATATTGTAAGTATTAGTAACAGAAGTCAGATACTAAGAATGAAGGAGTTTCTTGTGTGAATGTGCATTAGAACATATCCCCAAAGTGTGAAATCTAAAAGCATTTAGGTGAGGGATTTACTAGAGCAATAGAAAGAGCTACTCTGGCATTAACCTTTACTCATGTGAAACCTCTATCTCAAGTAATACTAATTATGAGTGTCTTACAAGTAATTTATCAAGATTCTGCTACTTTGCTTTAAAGTAATTCTGATTTTTCTTGCTCAAAGAATATAAACTTTTTCAGGAAAAATGTTTTTATAAAATGATACACTTCGTAAAGGAATAAATGAGAGCCAGTAAACGTTCTTATCTGGAAAGAAAATATTTTAGTCTTTCTTTCCTTATTTATTTCCACTGAGATACATCCCCAGTCCTATTTTGTATTTCATTTACAGAGAGAGTTTCACTGAGTTGCTTAGAGCCTCACTTTTGCTGAGGCTGGCTTTGAACTCATGATCCTCCTACCTCAGCCTCCTAATCCTCTGGGATTACAGGTGTGTGCCAACATGCCTGGCTTCTATTTAATTTTGCAAACAGTCAAAATATGCAATGGAAGAATTTGTGCACACAAGAATATAGAATATACCAGAATGAAGTAAAATAATGTTCTGTGAAACAAATTAAGGTGCCAGATACAGTCTTTCTCTATATCCCACTTGACCTTCACTATGCCTTGTAGTTTTTAGGTCTATAATGGACAATAACATATAATTGGTCATGTAGCATATCTGGAAGAAGAAAGTTCATTTACTATCTTAAATATAGAATCAAGGCATTTACCTTGGTAGCAAAATATTTCCACAATCTTGTAAAAATAAGATTTTAAAGTAATCATTAGATACAGAGAAAATCCTAGAAATGTTTTTATTTTCCTCTACACAGAAGTGAAGAACAAAGCTTTATGAGATCATAAACAGAAACTTTTCTGGATAAACCTATTACAAAGAATATCAATATCTGAGCCAAAAGGAATTTGAAATGTTTGAAGCTCAAGAGAAGACGTTATGCTCAGATATGAAGAGAGGTATTTGATAGGAAATAAGATCTGCTGATTGTCCAGCTGAAAGTGATCTCACTTCCTGGCATATTACTTACAGACACAAACAAGTGAGGACACTGATTTCAGGAAAGCCAGACCTCAATAACATGTCTAGGTGGTTCACATTCAATTCCTGATTTAAAGACAATTGCATCATCCAATGTATTGTAACAATGAAAACTAAAATCTTATTTTTAATTTTTTTTTCAGCCTAAATCAAAATTTGGACAGTTTATGAAATGAAATGTCAAGTTTCTGCTCAAAATTTTAAAAATAGCATTGGCAAAGAATAAAGAAAAAACAAAGAAAGGAAAAAAAAACAGAACAAAACCAATTTCATTATTTTTGGAATATTACCAATAAAAATTTGAATAAAACATTTTAATTGTTTAAACTGTTATAAAAATTCTGACTTGTAACTATAGATTTGTTTTATTAAATTATGACGTGTGGCCTTTACTTATCACTGGAAAGTGAGGAGTATGTAATAAAATAATTGCCTAAATTTAGAGCTTTTCTCATTGGATAGATGCAGATCATTGTCGAAACACAGTTTTATATATTTTTAACTATATATGGTACTGTTGGGAATATAAAAACAGTAAAGAGAAAACATTAGACAATGTATGCTCCATGAAACCCTGTTTTGAGATTGATTCTTCTATTTAAATGCATGCTGTAGAAAGAGACATTTCTACATATTAGTGATAAAACAGATCTCAATGAAAAAAAATTCTCTTGTGCAGCTTTAAATATAGTGGAGAAGTTAGCTAAATTAAAAAATAAAAAACTGACCGAAAAATTGTTTAGTAAGTCAGCTGATAGTTACTATGATGGCAAGAAATCAAGCTAGTTCCTTAGGTAGGAGATGAAAAAAATTGAAACACACAAAAACCCTCATTGAAACATAGTTGGAAACTGATAAATTAAATAAGATTAGATAGGTTCCTTTGTTATAGAATCACTTATAAATCTTTACATTCTATTCTATAACCCTCTGTCTATGGAGCAGAAAACACACATGTATGTGTGTGTGCATGTGTGTATGTTAAATAAGCCTAAGCATAGGATGTTGCACTCATTAGACAATAATCAGTTTTCCTTGAGTATTTTATAAGACTGCCTCCCTTCCAGGGCATGGTAGCACTTGCTTGTAATTCCGACAACTCAGCAGGCTATATAGGGAAGGAGAATAACAAATTTTTTCAAGCCAGTCTAGAAAATTTTGTGAGACCATCTCAATGTAAAAGTATAAAAAGGACAGCGGATGTGGCTTAGCAGTTAATATCCCTGGGTTCAATTCCCAGTACTGAAAAAAAAAAAAAAATTCTCTCCTTCTTCCCCAAGGGTGGGAACTTTTTCTAAGTGGAATCAGCATCTCAGAGTTGTTTTTTCCACAAAAGAAATCTAGGTGGATAACTCTCCTGTAGAAGACAGACAGACAAGACCATGAAGTTCAAATGAAATTCATTAGGACTGAGTATGAAACACAGATTGTACAGAAGAGGAAGAAAAATCGATTCACTAATGCTTGTCTGACAAGTACTGGGTGAGCCTAGGTGATTCATGTTAGTTACCTGGGAAGTAAAAGAATTTTATTAACAATAAAAAAATCCTAACTTGTAGTATCCTTTGTTCCTGGAGTTATCACACTTTTTCTTCTCCTACTGTATGTAAAACTAGTTGAGAGATAAGTCACTGAAGTCAGAAAGCTGGAGCAAAACATGTCAACTGTACTGGGGATAGAGCCTGGATTGGATTATATGGATTAAATCAGGCAGCCAGAATGGATTTTTTGTTACTTAATCCAGAATTAAAATACTCAGCCAGTCATAGGAGGAGCTGTTGATATATAGTTCTCCTCTGCAAGGTAAATGCTTCCCTTGTAGCCATACCACATGAATGAGAACAAATTAAAAAAAAAAAAAAAAAAAAAAACACTTTCTATGCAGGCAGAAAAATTTAAAAGAATTACAGAAACACTGGCCAGAATTAGTTTTTGTTCTTTCCTTTGAACTCATTGATGAGCGGCTTTTTTTTCCTGTGGAGATTGTGAGTGAACAAAGCAGAGACAAAGCAAGAAAAGTCAGAATCCCCCCTGCTGTTGGGCACTTTTTACTTGAAGGATGCCTGGAGTAGAAGATGATTACCAGGCAGAGAAATGTTCAGTCAGCAAATTGCTGCTGGGCTAGGGCACTCAGTGGAAATGAGGGCTCTTCAGGCAGTGTCTCCTTCCACACTCAGGGACCACAGAAGCCATCCCTCCCTTCAGAGAAAGGAAGGGAGAAATATCCAATTTCCTGGAGAGTAAAATTTCCCCTTTTCTACTACTACATTAGAGTAGGTATGTTTTACTATAAAATTAGTCTATGGAACAGAAAACACACATGTACGTGTGTGTGCGTGTGTGTATGTTAAATAAGCCTATGCTTATTAAGGTTCTCCAGAGAAACAGAAGTAGAACAAACAGGAGATTTTTATCTATCTCTATTGATATCCATGTATCTAATCTCTCTCTCTCTCTCTCTCTCTCTCTCTCTCTCTCTCTCTCTCTGTGTGTTTTATATATATGTGCATATTTGTATGTATATACATATACATATATTTAGATATACATTTTTCAACGTCATAAAACTTGTAAGCCATAAGGTAATGTGAATCAGAATTTTTGAACAGGTGTTTTTTAAAAGGAGGAGGAGATGGAGGTTGACAAATTCCATGATGTATCATCTGCAGTCTGGCTACCCAGGAAAGCTGACAGTGTGATTCAGTCTTTGTCCAGAAGTTTGAGAACCAGAAACTCTGATGTTCAAAAGAAGGAGGAAATGAACTTCCCAGCTCACAGAGAGATACTTCACCCTTCCTCTGCCTTTTCATTCTCGCAGGGCCCACTTCAGATAAGATGATGCCCACCAAATTGGTTAAGGATCACAATTATTATTTATTTTTTTTTTGTTCTACTGAATGTAAATGCTAGTCTTTCCCTTTAGCCCAATTAAGTTGATGCATAAAATGAACCATCACTTAAGGAGACTTGCTTTACAAGTTAAGAGGAGGCAAAACTAAGAGGCATGAAAATATCTCAAGAAGGTTTTTCAAATTAAAAATTCTTAAAAAGGTTGAAAATCAATTATCATACTTATGTAAATTAAATATATAACCAAATATATGAATTAAATATGTATTTAATTCATAAATGAGGGATCCAGGTAATGGTAAGGCTGCATTCAAGACTATTTGAAAACTAGAGCTTTGTATATTTGTTTGTGTGATAGGATCTATTGTGTTCCACCTCCCTGAGTTAATAGTTTCAATCCTTAACTTCTTGCATCTCATCATATAAGCTTATTTGGAAATAGTATCCTTGGAGATAACACTAGTCAAATTGAAATGAAAACATTAATGTGGGCCTTAATTCACTGATTGGTGTCATTATATAACAAGGAAATTGGATTTGGAGACAGACATGAAGAAGGAGATGATGTGAGAAAAACCAGAGCGAGAAGATCATCATCTACAGACCAACAAGACAGTCCTCAGAGTCCTTAGAAGAAACCAGCACAACTAAGACTTCAATAATGGGCATCAGTCTCTACAACTGTGAGATTACACGTTTCTCTTGCTTGTGGTATTTTGTTTAAAGAGTCTTAGCAATCTAACACTGGTGGGAACAACCTCAGCTCTGAAGCAGTTAGTAGTCAATGACTAAAAGAGAGGTAAAGAACCATCAAATAATAACTGGGTAGAAGCTGGGTGTAGTGGTACATGCCTATAATCCCTGTGGCTCAGTGGCTAAGGCAGGAGGATTGTGAGTTCAAAGCCAGCCTCAGCAATTTAGATAGGCTCTAAGCAACTCAGTGAGACCCTGTCACAAAATAAGATACAAAATAGGACTAAAAATGTGGCTCAGTGGTTGAGTGCCCCCGAGTTCAATCCCCGGTAGAGTCCCCTCCCCACCAAAAAAATAACAGTAAATAAAAACAACTGGGTAGGGGTTGGGTTGTGGCTCAGCGGTAGAGCACTCACCTAGCATGTACTAGGCCCTGGGTTTGATCCTTAGCACCACATAAAGATAAATAAATAAAATAAAGGTATTGTATCCAACTACAACTAAAAAGTTATTTAAAAAAAAGTTTCCTTAAAAATAGCACCAAAATGGTATCAAAATTTTCTTTTCTAAAGTATTTTTCCATTATATGGGTCTAATGATTTTGATTTAGCAGATTACATGTGATGATTTCATATTTTGATAGGATAATACTTATTTTATCTTATAATAGTGATATAAAAATTATTAAATGATTAAATAGATCATTCACTAAACAGAAAAGTATGTTTTGATATGTATCAATTAGTTACCCTTTTTGGTTTCTACATGTTCATTCAAACAGCTTTTTAGTTAGTACAAATCTAGACATGTGTGAATTGAATTTTTCTTAAGGAGATATTGGTAAAATGTTGATAACTAATAAGAGGCTGTCTTTTTAAAATTCTTCAAAATCATCAGTTTTACAGAATAGTGTGTTAGTATATTGGGTCAGGAATGTATCATATCAAGAGCTATATTTCTATGAAATTCCTATTTGGGGTATTAGGACATTAATAATTAATGCAGCAAGTATCTAATATTAATCACTACTAAGTATATGTTAAACTTTGAGCAGTTGCCTCTTTGTATCTTGATGTTAAACAAGACAATTTTGGCCCCAAAGAATAAATTAGTATTCAACATTTCTTGTAGTCACTCCTTGGAAGTAGACACTGAAGCAGACAACACTGTGCTCACACTTCCTGATTATATTCTACCCTTTGGCCTGGGCTAATCAGAGCCTATATTTACAACCTGTGAAAATTTAATGCTCAGGTGGGCAATAAACTCTTTGGATAATTTCTAACTCTGTTCACCAACTTATCATCATTGAATATGGAGACATAATTGAGATAATATATTCTAAGGAAATCTATGAATATGGCCAAGAACAAAAATTTAAAACAACAAAGACACAATGAAAAAAAAAATGTCCAGAGAAATGAAGAAGTGCTATGGAAAACAGAAGAACGTGTGTGACAAGTATAATTCATAAGAGAGAAATTTAAATGTACACCCTATCTACAAAGAAAGTTCTGCAAGATAAAATAAGCATTCGCCATGACAAGAATCTAACAAAACAATTTTGAGTATCTAACAAGGAAACAAACGATAACAGCAAAATATTAGCAAAATATTAGTAAAGGAGCCCCATCAGAGGACTTATACAACGAACTCAATGCCAAAACCACAAGATAACCTTGGAAAATAATGCAGAGAAAATGTGAGAGAAAAGTAAGCCCCTCAGAAGAGAGATGTAAGACTTCCGTGTGTTCTCGCTCAGAAGGTATCCATGATACCAGTGATCTGATGCATCCATGAGGAGAGTGGCCCTGGTGCTCCTGTAGCTTAAGTTACAACGTGAGCGGCCATCTGACAATACACGCTCTAAGCTGGCAAACTGTAAGGAACATTAGAGGAAGAGGGAAGAGGGGTTTCAGTGTAACACTATAGGAGAGAGTTTGCATTTTAAAGAAGGTGACATAGTAAGCTTGTGTTAAAGGGAATGAGGAGCTGGCCCTGGTCTAGCACCCAGTAGTCCCACATGTTCCCCTGAAGGCCCTCCTACCTGGGAGGCTAAGCTGGTGGGTAGAGAGGGTCATTTGAGCCAGGACTTTGAGACCAAATTAGGCAACATAAGGAGAGTCTGCCTATCTCAAAAAAAAAAAAAAAAAAGATTGGATTGTAATATTTTATCTGGGTAAATTATAAGATGTTGAAAGACTTCAGAAATATAGCCACGAGGCTCCATAGGGAAAGTTTTCATTCGCAGAGTTTTTTTCCCTAATTCAGTTGAAATACCATAATCAAATTAAAAATGAAAATGTATTTCATTTAGCTGAAGATAGAAATCATCTCTTTAAGAGTCAGTGTCATTACAAAAAAAAAAATTAACAGGGTAAAAATAAAGTTTTCCACAGTTACTCAATGATGATACACACACACATACACACAAACACACACACACACACACGCACACGCACACACGCACATGCACACATACATAGAGACATCTGTAAGAGACATATAGACAAATCAGTGAAACAGGGCAAGTGGGGGCTTAGAAGAAGGTTAATCAATGAACACAAAGCTACATTCTGATAGGAGCTAGACTCTCTGGTGTGCTGTCACACAATATGGTGACAATACATCACAATGATATGCTGTACTTTTCAAAAAGCTGAAGAAAATATTTTGAAACTTTTGACCACAAAGAAGTGATCAGTGTTTGAGAAGATAATATGTTTAGCTTGAATTAAACATTGCATAATGTGTACACGATTGAAAATTATATTACACAGCATTGATTCAGCATTAATTTGTACAACTCTACATTTTTTATGATCAGTTAAAAGTAATATATATATATGTATATGTATGTAAATAAATATATCAGTAAAGGTACAAAAAGAACATAAATTATCAGAATCATGTCATAGCAGAAATAATTTTAACACACATCCTGTGATAGGTAAAGCTTAAAAGTTATCAATACATCCCAATAATTATGTATATGTCTATTAATGAAGACCTGAGAGAATCTAAAGAATGGAAACATGAAACAGTTACAAATAAATTGTTAAAGTTTGATTGTTGAGTCAAACTATTCTGATAAATATTTCAGCGTAATTACTTATCAACTGTAGAAACTCTGTACTTAGTTTCCTTATCTACAAGTAAGGAAAAATAATAGTTGTGAGGATCATTGTGTGCATTAAATGAGATAATGCATGCGAAGAGCAATTTTGGACTCTGCCTGGTGAATTTCAGTTGCTGTGCATCTTGGTTTCTCCTCTCCTCTCCCTTATCCTTACCCTCTTCTTCTTGTTCCCCTCCATCTCCTTCTCCTCTTCCTATGTTTCTTCTTTCTTCTTCCTTGTCCTTCTTCTTGGCTTACAAGAAGGTCAAGAAAAGTGTGTCATCTAGGCATGTTAAATTTGTCTTCGCAATATAACCACTCAAAAATGTTGCTTCCTCACATATTGCAGAAGAGTAAGAAAGGAAAAGAATGAAGCAAGAGATGTTTATTCAAGAATATTCCCTGCTTTGAAGACAAATGGAAATTCCAGATTGAAAACTAATAAGAGCTGAATAAGTGCCTTGGCTGATAAACATCTCAGAAGATGCCTGGGTTGATGTGCATGTAAATCAGCATTTTATGTGTGCAGTGTGTGTGTGTGTGTGTGTGTGTAAGTTTATAATTATGTAGATTGCTCATTGTCTAATAAAATGAACCAAATATAGAAACTAATAATTGATTTGTTGACTGTGTGTGAGACTAAAAATATGTATCAAAGAAAATAATAGTTCTGTTATTTTACTTCATAAATATCCAGGAAAAATGATAATAAAATATCATTAAAATGTGAAAAAAATATACAGGTAAATAAATATAGGACCCTGATATGTGAATGCTAATACACAATGGGGGAAGGCTAGGTAAGAATAGAGTTACTTTAGATTAGGTAGAGGGGAGTGAAGATAGGGAGAGTGAATGGTAGCAGGAAGGATAGTAGAATGAATCAGACATTGTTACCCTATGTACATAGGCAACTATATGACTGGTGGGGTTCTACATCATGTATAGCAAGAAGAAGGAGAAATTATACTCCATTCTATATAATGTATCAAAGTACATTCTAGAGTCATGTGTAACTAGTTAAAACAAATAAAAAACAAAAAAATAAATAAATAAGTGATAGTATAGACAGAAAGATACATAGATACATAGATAAACAGATTCACTGCTGATCATTCTTTGATCCTGCCTGTTCGGTACATATATTTTCTGTTTCATTTTGTTCTTTTAGTTCTTTTAGAGGATTAGTAATTTATATTACACAGGGGGAAAAATGTTCTTCCATTCTTTCTCTGTGGAGCCTTGATTATAAAAATGTGAATAGAGAACAGTAACAAAAGGGTTATATCTTATTTTTTCATTGGAGAGTTCACCTGTTATGAGATATTTATATCTATCTATCTATCAATCTATCTATCTATCTATCTATCTATCTATCTATCTATCTATCTATCTATATAACCCAGATGTAAATAGAAGAGAGAAATCTAGCATTAATTAAGAGAGAAATTTAAAAATGAACCCTCTAGAGGTTATTTTAATGTTATCTGATAAAATTAAACTAATTTAACTGTGTAGAAGAATGCCTCTGATATTTTTATGGATTGTAACTAGAGGAAAGATATTCTTAAGTAATTCTGGGTTTTCCGATATCCCAAAACATTGAGGGTCTCATTCTCCTTTCTGAGATTACAGTATACAGAAATTGGGAATAATTTGCTGGTTGTATTTAGTAAATGAGAAAAGGTTCCATTTGACTGAGACTTCACAGCCATGAGCTCAGAGAACATGATTAAGGGAACATGAAGCAGGGTATGGTGGTGCAGGTCTGCAATCCCAGCTGCTTGAGAATTTGAGGCAGGATGATCACAAGTTGGAGGATAGCCTGTTTGAAAATTTAAAAACGTAAAAAGAGAGGTCTGACCAATTTCATTCACAGTATTCTGAAGAGCTTTGCTGCTTAGGCTCTGATAGGGCTTTGCCAGGAATGTGGCCTTCAGAAACTGAGAAAAAAGCAGTTTTTCTCTCTCCCTTTAAGAAAGTCACATTGCTTAGCAATGATTACTTTTCTGGAAATACAAACACTCTAGGGCGAATGTTGGATTTTGGTAGGATGTTCACAATGCTACAGAAATACGATGTAAGGTATACAGTGTGTTTCCTGAAGGAGAGGGCTTGAGGGAGGCAAGCCCAGAGCTGTGCAAAGATTAAGGACAAGACTGGACCCTCAGTAAAGGACTGTATCACACCCATGACGTGCAAGGGCAGCCAGTTGCTTAGAATTATGGGACTTCACTTGAAGATAATTTCTGTAGTCCCTGGTACTTTATGTTTCTTCTCCTTTTCTGGCATGAGAGAAAAAACAAAAACAAATAAGGAGTTCAGAAATAAATGGCTGTAGAGGGGAGGGGTTTGCTCCCTCTAGGAGGACATAAAAAGTTACATTACAGACTGTGAATTTTAAAGTGTAAGAGTGGAAGGTAGATTCCAGAATGGAAGCATCACATTACAAAATCAAGATAAATGTTTTCAAAAAGAATTCCCTTTAGTTGCCAAAGCATTTGCCACCAAAAGTTAATAGGATTTGTCTTCTTTTTCAATGGAAGTGAATTGAAATGACTTTATATCAAGAGGATAAATCACATCTGCAGTTTACCACTGTGACTTCATGATTTTAAAAGTTCTTCCTTCCATGGTGAGCATAAAACAGTTTCTAAGCCACAGTTTCTAAGTAGAGGAAATGCATTGAATTACTCCCTTACATTTTTAATAATTACAGAGATTCTCAATTAAAATAAAATTCTTAAAATTTATGATATGCAATAAATTATAGCTATTAATTTGTTTCTCTTTTTCTCTACAGTTATATTTTACATACAGGGGAATGAATTATATTTGATCAAAGTAGTATTTGAAGTCTACATTAACAAAGTTCCATTGAGGATCTTCCCATACATATTGAAGTCTATAGATATTTATGGAAATATATGTCTTTCCCTTAAGATGGATAGCTACTTTATTTATAATTAAATTAATAGCATACTGATGTTATCACTGATAGAATTAAAGTCAAATCTCATATCTTGTTTATGGATAATTCCTTTTGAAAAGATGGTATGGTGGCCTGTCAGGGATAGATTATTGTTGCATCAGTTAAAGGAGTGGAGATATAGATATGATTATTAATTTTCCATCTAGCTCCATCCAACACTAAGCTCATATAATTCTGTGGGAGATAAGTATAATTAGTGAATATATAAATAAATTTATCAATTAATTTTGCATGATCACCACATTTAAAGTGTTGACAACTGCAATTAATCCATTGCATGAAACAACTTTAGCATAATTTCTGTGTAATAACTTAATCCTGTTGGGAAATGGTTTTCATTTAAAGGATTCTGAATGTTAATAGTAAATCAAATTTTATCATCTTTGATTTGCTGAAAAATAACAGGAAAACAAGTTATGCTCATTAGCCTTTTTCTAATGGTTGAGCAGATTTTCATATGTCTATGTTATCTATATTCCAAAATACATATATTAGTTTTATTTTTACATTTTTAGTGTATTAATTTATTTGTAAATATTTATATGTAGTAGATATCATTTCTATATTGTCATTTGTTTCACATTATTTTGCAGGATATTTAATTTTTAAAATTATTTTTACTTATAGACACACAATATAGTTCATTAATTTATTTGTAAATATTTATATATAGTAGATACAATTTCTATATTGCCATTTGTTTCACATTATTTTGCAGAATATTTAATTTTTAAAATTATTTTTACTTGTAGATAGACACACAATATATTTATTTATTTTATGTGGTGCTGAGGATCAAACCCAGTGTCTCACACATATGAGGCAAGTGCTTTACCACTGAGCTACAACCACAGCTTGAATATTTAATTTTATATACTCAATTTACTGAGGTTTGTGTATGTGTATGTGTTTAATCTTTTGCTTACCTTGCCTCCTTCTTTAATGCCAGAATGTGTTTAGGAAAACTCCAGCATTATCTCAATTTTTAAATTCTCAATAGTTGTATCTGAAATGAGGATCCATTTAGAAATCTACTTTGTCTATTTTGTTGTTACCTTTTTGTTGTTGTTAATTTTTTGTTTTTCATTCTGGGAATATAATAGGGGACCTCACATATGCTACTCTAGAGCTCTCAAATTGAGCTACATCTCAGCCCTTCTTCTTCTTTGAACTCCTGGACTCAAGTGATTTTCCTGCTCTCTTGCTTCAACTGCCCCAGGAGTTACAGGCATGTACCACCAAGCCTGGCCCTACTCCTACCACTGACTTTCAAATATAAATGTCTATTTATTTCTCCTAACATTTATGTAAAATGCATACCAATTTTAAAAGTAATTGGTATCAAATTCTATGACTACACTTTTATCAATAAATCACCCAAGGGGCATTATAAAATGTAGATATATAAGTTATCATAAAGAATAATTAATTTATAATTTAAAGTACAGATACAGATATTAATAATTCTTAAAGTCCAGGCCTAGATAATCTTATATAAGAACACCCTTGAGAATCAATGCAGAGAAGTGCCTATAAATATTGAATATTCACTTTAATATTCACTATGAGCTAAATGTCACCTTAAAAGACAAAAACACTTTCTCACAATTTTTTTTATTCTCAATTCAATGATTTTTGTTGGACATATTATTGTTTTTACAATGGCATGATCTCTAATTGTATGCTTCATTTTCTAATACTAAAAACCTACAGATGTTGAGAGTTTTGAGCATTTCTCAACTTGTGCCACAGAATGGAATTACCTAGGGTTTTACTTGAAGGTGTAGTATTAATGACATTTTGAAATGTTTTCTTTGGTGCAGTATAGTTATCCATAGCAGTGAGGTTCTTTTTGACTTAATTATAAATACATACAGCATAATTTGTTCATTCTCAATCCCCAATACCATTCTCCTTCTTCTTCTCTACTGGCCTTCTTTCTATTTGTTTATTTTTTAATTGATATGTTATAGCTATACACAAAAATGAAATTCATTGATGTATTTATACATGCATAGAGCATAAATTGGTCAGTTTTATTTGATCCTTAAAAGCCCTGTTTCATTCCTCTGCCTTACTCCTTTTGAAAAGATGCATATTCTCCAGAGTGACTGGATTCTCTCTTGTTAACATTAGCCATGCTTGATTCCTTTCTTAAATAACAAAGTGCCCATGCATGATAATTTACTGTGACATCTACTTTCAAAAGGAGAAACTCTCTTAATACAAAAACTACATTTGTTAAAAGTCAGTGCAACTAGTAGCATGAACCGTGCTGTTGTCCCTCAAGACAAGTTACTAGAAGAATTAGAAGAGTTTGTGTTTTAGATAATGATCTTCTTTATTTCCTGCCACAACCTTCCTGACCCACCCAAATATACCTGGACTTACCCTGGAGTTACACAAGCATATATATATATATATATATATATATATATATTTTTTTTTTTTTAAATGAGGAAATTGGGGAGAAACTCAAGAACACCTGGGGTAAGCAGAGTGGAAACACACAACTCTTGGTGGCTTGGTAGTTTTTCTGACATGAGATCTTGATTGTGTCTTAAAATTGTGTCTTCAAAAACATTTCTATTAATTTCCTGAAGCTCATTTAAACAGGGCTGTAGTGTCTCTCTCACTCTTTTTTGTTGTTGTTGTGACGGGGGTTCAACCAGGGATGCTTAACCACTGAGCCTCATCCCAAGCTGTTTTTTGTTTGTTTGTTTGTTTGTTTGTTTGTTTGTTTTTTAATTTGAGACAGGCTCTTGCTAAATTGATTAGAGTCTTGCTTAATTGCTGGGCCTGGCTTTGACCTTAAGATTCCAGCCTCCTAAATTCCTGGGATTATAAGCATGCACCATGATGCCCAGCCAGATGTAGTCTCTTTTGAGATGGCAGCCATGTTTTTCTCTGACTGAAGATAAAATAGGGTAAGCTATCATTTCGCCTTTCTGTACACACTGACATGGAAATATTATCAGTACTGCCTTGAGATAGTGCTCTTATAAAAAAAAAATATTACATCAGAGGAAGAAAAGTTGTTTGTGTCTTAATATAAAAAGTACTTAATATTTCTTAAGGGATCATTTGAACTTCCCTGTGTTGGAAAATTGCTGCTTAAATTTGTTTCAAGACACTTCAGGATGAGATTTATAATTCTTTTTTAAGTCTTAAAATGAACTTACATGATAGCATGATGTACTTTTCCTGCTGAAAACAATCTCTGAACATCATATATGAATTGATTCCATGACTTTGGCAGAAACAGAACCAAACTGCTCCATAAACAATGGGGTTTTGTCGTATTCCCAAAGTTTCATGCTGTATTTATTAGATTTCCTTTTCTATGATTTACTGTATAAACGAATAGATGAATATAACTAAGGTCTCTAGAGAAATAAGACAGGTTTTCACTGTTGCTGAAACTGATCGAGAACTGTGATCCACCTTCCTGAACCTCCTGAATTGCTGCAATTTCCAACTGAACCCCACAACTCTGGGTAAGTTCCTCGTTTTTAGAAATGGAAATAGCCATCTTACATTGGATAAAATCATCTGGATAATGAATTATGCTTAATGCATGTAGTACACTGAGCCAGTTATGGGTTCAAACATAAAATATCAAAAGACCAGCAAGATTCAACTAATCAAGTTATATTTGTCAGGTTTGTTCAGTAACATGTAATTTAATTCAAGCCCAAGGAAACAAAAAATATAGTAACTATTAAATTACAAATTTGGTAACCCTTGTGGGATTTTAGGAATTCAAATTATGTCACTAGAATTCTACCCTCTTCATTGCTCAGCTGAATCTTTATGTGCTGGCTTTGTTCTCAGTAAAGAAGCCTCCATATTACAACACACTTCAAAAACATTTGTATAGGCATATGTGTTTCTGAAAGATTTTTGAGGCCAGTTCTCCCCAATAGCTCCCCAATAGAAAAGTTGTTAGAAAGAGCTTTGATTTCATGGGTTGAATGGGACCCAAGACTAAATTGTCCTGTGACCAGGAATTGACTGTTTTCTTATCCGCTCTGTAGGACTATGCACTTTATTTTATGGCAACAAAGTGCATAACAAACATATTTAAATTGCACTATAGTTTCTGCTACTAAAAGAATATGGTTATGCATGTCAGAAAGAAAAAAAAATCTTTGCTTCTGTCTCTATTTCTTTTTATCTGCTAATCTCACCAGTGCAATCTTCTATTCTAACTGCTGTCAATCATTTTGGGATCTTCAGCATTTTCAGTGTCTAAAATGGGGTACTGAGAATGAAATGTGAGAAACTTTTATACTATAATGGTATATAGACACCATAGTGTATATTTTAAAAGAATATTTTAAAGTGCAAAAATACCCACACACACATTCCATTACTAGTACATTGATAATATCAGCCTTTGTGTTACAGCTTCTGGGCAACTCTACTAAGTATAAGAGTGAAAAGGACATATTAACAGCTTTTTTTGACAAGTTTGGACTTTACAGAACTCCTAAAAGCAGGGCTCTGCAAACTACACTTTAAGAAACTTCACTCTGTAACGTATTGTCTCACCATATCAGAAAGCTAAAAAGGCACCTGTCTCTCCTGTCGTCCTGAACACAGCCACACAGCCACACTATGGAGGAGCTCTGGAACTGCTTCATTCCAGCTTAGCCAACTTTTGCCTTTCTAATTGCTGTACTGCCACCATCATTATCTTCCTAATGTTGAAATCTAAAAGCCATGGACTTGTTCAGCATATTCCTTATTTTCTATTTCTGCATATAAAGGATAGAACCTACTTTGTATGTTATAGGCGTTTTTCTGGGTATTGCCACTTTCTTCCTCTCTTCTGTACTGCATTATATACTTCAACAACACTACAGAACATGACCACAGACTGCTCTCCAGGTTCTTTACTTGGGATAACATTCAAAAAGCTCCTAGAAGTCATCCCCCCATCCTTCACCATGAAGTTTTCTCTGGCAAAACTGTCCAATGGATAGCATTTTGCTTGCTTACAGGAGGTTGGTTTACTTACAATTTCTATGCGTCCTTTGATACTTTTAAAAAGAATTCAAACTCCTAATTAAGCTTGAGAAACATTAGGGGAAATAAACTCGAAAGGCATTTGTCTTAAAATATTGCCCTAGAGCTCAGCAAATGACTTTCCAATTTGTAAAGTGGAATCATTAATTAAATATGAAATTACATGAACAGCTATTTGGAGGATGAGTTTTCTATCTATAGGACAACCCTTGTTAATCTAATTCTGCATAGTTTTTTTCTTTTTAATTTCATATTAAAAGAAATATTTTATTTTCATATTTGTATCACAGCAGCTTAACATTGTTGTGTTACTAATTTTAGTGAAGCCTTAATTATTCACACTCAGAAATCTGTGTGAACTTATAAATTGAATGTGATATAAAATTTCATATACATGTAAAATTTTACATTAAGTTTGCTCAAAACTTTGCAATGCTCAACTAATTTATAATAAAATACATGACATGATCTTACAGTGTATATAATTGGCTATAGGATGCTTTTATAAATGTGCAACGGTAGGTTTTTCTTAAAGATAATCTTATTGACAAAGCAATCAAAATACCAAAATTGGAAGTTTATTATACAAATTAAAAGAGATACAAGATATAAAGAACTTAGAATTGACCCTCACACATAAGTAGTATATGTTAACTATTATTAAAGTTTATTTTTGGAGTGATTTTATGATATTGCACTTTATGAAACATTTCTATATTGTACTTTAAATCTGGTATGGCTATAATTCAAGCTAATGGATTTAATTAGTTCTAAAACAGTATCTTAGGTGTAAAGTGTTTTTACAATTTCATATCTTGCACATTAAGTTTTATGGTGTTGAATTATGCTATCCACTGTATTGGACTCATTTCATTTAGAATGTTTAAGAAAACTTGATGTAGAAATAAGTACCATAGATCACTTGCTAACACTGTGCTAAAAGTGGAGTCATGTCCTTTGGAGGAAATTCCTATGACCCTGAGAGTAAATGAACACGACAAAAGTAAGCAAGGTTCTAGAAGCCTCCAGTGGTTTCATAAATACAGTCAAATGGTTACCATAGACTTGAAAAAAAGTCATGAAAGCCTAAAATTTTCTGTGGTAAACAATAAGGCATTAAAAGGATGCTTTACTAATAATTTGGCGTATTAGGAGAAAACACCTAAAAATAAGTCTTTGTAAGGAGATTTTTCAAACCTCTATTTGAGATATTAAAATTTATTTTTTTAAATTTGTTCTATTTATACATGACAATAGAATGCATTTTGATGCATCATACAAAAATGAAGCACGACTTCTCATTCCTCTGGCTATACATCGTGCTGAGTTATACAGTAGTATAATTATACATGTGTATGGGGTAATAATGTCTGTTTCAGTCTACCATCCTTTCCATCCCCACTACCCCACCTTTTCCCTACTCCAGTCTGCAAAATCCAAAAATTCCTTCATTCTGTCCTACCTCCCTCACACTATGGATTAACATCTACTCTCAGAGAAAACATAAACCATTTGATTTCTGAGGGGATTGGCTTATTTCACTTAGCATGATACTCTTTAGTTACATCCATCTGCCTGAAAATGCCATAATTTCATTCTTCTTTAAGGATGTGTAATATTCTGTTTTGAAATTATAGCTAGGGCAATCAGATGAAAGAAATTAAAGGGATATGAATAGGAAATAAAAAAAACTCAAACTATCACTATTTGCCAACGATATAATTTTTTATTTAGAAGAAGCAAAAAATTTCACCAGAAAACTTCTAGAACTAATAAATGAATTCAGCAAAGTAGCAGGATATAAAACAAATACCCATAAATCAAATGAATTTCTATACATAAGTGAATAATCCACTGCATGTGGAATTAGAAAAATCCATTCACAATAGCCTCAAAAAAAATTTAAAAAATAAAAAAAAAAAAACTTGGGAATTAATCTAACAAAAGTAAAAGACCTCTACAATGAAAACTACAGAACACTAAAGAAAGAAATTGAAGAAGATCTTAGAAGATAGAAAGATCTCCCTTGCTCTTGCATAGGCAGTATTTATATAGTCAAAATGGAGAAAATAAAGTTTGAAAGAATAGAAAGCAATTGTCTTGGAGATAAAGGAAATCAGTACATTTTATAATCTGCAACATTTATGTAGGCAGTCAAACTTACTGAGGAAATGAAGGATTGTGCCTGGGGAAGAGACATTGTTTCCTTTATCAGGCCTAGGGTAAGCATGCCTGCTGTTGCCAATGGCTTGGTAATGCCAGTAGAAGTGGAGGCTATCTAAGACATCACTGAGTATCTGGGAGGACCTGAGATTTTGTCCTACTTACAAACTAGCTTGCCAGACCACAACAATTTTATAGTTGCTAGTAGAAGACATGGGATTCCAGGATTAGAGACAAAAGGTTCTTCTACTCAACGCAGTAGCAGTAGCTGCAGTATCAGCATTCTCCTGTATACCTCACCAAAATTCAATTCTTTGAAAGTAAGATAAAGAGGACCAAATGACAACTCAACTACTTACAGAGTTACTTTGGGAATAAGTCTCTTCAAAATGGACAGTAAGCATTAAATATTCATTACTTCACAAGGAGATAATAGCTCTATATTACACAGCTATTTACTCTAAAAATATACTTGAACTGACATCCTTGAAGAAAAGACAGTACTTTAACAACACATAGGTGATTATTACACAAACAGCTAATAATATACTCTTTAGCAATCCTGGGTTCCAAAACACTAGTCCATGCTGTAACAGTAGCCTCAAAAAATATTTTCAATTCAGAATCCAAGTTCTGACAAAACTTGAAAGCTAGTGTGAAGGTATAAATAAACATTTTTTAAATCATGAAAGAAACCAAAATTTTACTCATGAATGTTTAACAAATTATATGATAATGTGTTTCATTAAAACTACTCAGTAAACAGAAAACAAAATTGAAATCCAGAAAATAATGGGTAAGAGCCAGCAAAGAAACCAGAATTAGTACAAGGAGCACAGCCATAAAATTGCTGAATTTATTATATATATGTGAAATGTGAAATATATTATACACGCATATATACTGTGAAATGACAGATAGAGGTGAATTATGAGCTTAGCCATCAACTCTCATCATAGGAAGAAAATGATCATTGTTAAAACTAATAAAGAAAAGTTTAAGTTTGTTACTTGGGAATAAGGAGTTATATTCCAAAAGGAACAGCTAAATGAATTAAAATCAATTGTATTTGAAAAGTAAGAATTGGGGCTTGGGTAGACATATGGAAATATAAATACACTATAGATAATACAGATTAATATATAGACATGGATGTGGACATGGACACAAATATGTACAGAGTGCATTTGTAGACTTACACACATATATTAGCATATGTTTTTGTGTGTCTGTGCCAGTGACTTTTTTTTTCAAATTACAAATGACATTCTAATTACATTTGCCTAATTAGGGAATCTCATTTATTTCAAAATTTTGTATGAGCACATAGAACATGGTAGATGTGGAGCAAGTGTCTATGGAATGACTAAATTAAGGAAACAAAAGACAAGGTGCCAGTTGTATCATATGGAAGCTTACATTAGTAATTTTTTAAAAACTATAAGAGTCCTCAGCCACATCAAACAAGGCATTTTTGTGTATGTTTTAAAAATTCTCCAGGTGAATCTAACACATATCATAATGTCTATAACACTAATAGACACAATATAAACATTATCTGATCCTCATTAAGAAGACATCCGTATGAGGGCTGGGGATGTGGCTCAAGCGGTAGCGCGCTCGCCTAGCATGCGTGCGGCCCGGGTTCGATCCTCAGCAGCACCACATACCAACAAAGATGTTGTGTCCGCCGAGAACTAAGAAAAAATAAATAAATGTTAAAATTCTCTCTCTCTCTCTGTCCCCCTCTCTCTCTCACTCTCTCTTTAAAAAAAAAAAAAAAAAAAGAAGACATCCGTAATGAAGGCATAATATTTGAATACCATGCCTAAGGACAAGTCTCGAGGGGAAAAAAAAAGAAGCACAATGTTACAACCTAGAAATACCTTTGTTCTCCAGAAGCAATGTTTCATTAAAGAATATCAGGTAATAATAAAACTTCCTGAGATGTGATGACATAGACATTCACTAATGAGTGATAAAAAATTCTGCTTATGATAGTGCTCATGATGGTACCATAAATGAATGTCACCAAGTAGCACCTAATTAGCGTGATTAACCAACTTCAGTACTCACAGAAAATGCATTGACTTGGTGCATTCTCTTTCAGACATGGAAAATATTTTACCTTTGGAATCAATGCCTTGTTTCTAAAGCACTGATAATAGATTTCTTCTCCTGTTTTTACTCTCACATATCTGATTGGTCTGTTATCAGTCATCAGAGCTGTTAGATAAGCTTGAGTGACCTTGGAACTAATGAGGCACACCATAAAAAATTTGAAAGGACTCTTAACCATGAATTTGATGAGACCGGATATCAGGGATCTTAGCATAGTTTGAAACCCAAGCCTTATTTGCTTTCCCCTTAATAGCATAAAACAAATTAAAGAGCTTGGCTTATTCTAGAATGAGCACCTATATTATAGGACTTTTTCCACATCTAATGTATAACACATGTAACACATCTGTGGAAGAAGTCTACATACAAATAAAAAGGTAGCAATTGTAAGTAGACCCGGGGTAAATGTAATCAATGTAAGAACAGTTTGAATTCCATTATTTAGTTCTATGTTGGCATTTATAAAACATTTATATTGAGATTATTTATATACATTTAAGTTAATAAAATTGCAATTTTATGATGAGGAGTTATAAAGTCATATGTATCTCTAGTGGGTTTTTTGTTGTTGTTGTTTGTTTATTTGTTTTGTTTTTTGTTTTGTACCAGAGATTGAACTCAGGGGCACTTAACATCCCCAGACCTTTTTATTTTTACTTTTAAGTTTTGAGTCAGGATCTCACTAAGTTCCTTAAGCCTTGCTAAAATGCTGAAGCTGGCTTTGACCTTGCAATCCTCCTGCCTCAGCCACCCCAGTTACTGGGTTTATCTGCATGCCTCACCATGCTCAGCATTCTAGTGCTTTTTCTAAGCATAATAGCAAATATATTTATGTATCCAAATTTCAGAAATGCAAATAAAATTTAAAATTACAAAACTTCCACCTTAACATCTTCATACTACATAATATCTTCTTGTTTTAAATGTTATGGCATTACTTTCTCAACACACAGGCATACATTTTTTAAACCTAATGAGAAATTTAAATAATGATTGTGGCCCTTAGAGAAGTCATGTACCACTTATGCTCATTTTATCTAGAAAACCAGAATTAACATTTACTTTTTTGGCATGGTTATTTTCAGAATCACCTCAGGATGTGAATATTTGCATTGTTCAAAACTTTTTGATTTATAACACATACAATTGTCTTGTGAAATAGTTTAAGTTTGAATGTCTGAAATGTACTGTGCTGCGTGTTAGGTGTGTACATGAAATTGAATTGTATGTAATCTCATCCGACTTATATAACCCCTATTTTTGTTAGAAGACTATAGAGTTTTGTGCTTCTAGAGTTTGAAAATATTTTCCTTAAAGAATGAGAAAATGTCTGAGTGAAAAGACCTGAAGTGTCAGATTAAAGCAGTATTGTGATTCCACATACTTTGCCTGCTCTGTGCAACATGAAACTCAACTTCTCAACCTAAAAATCAGGAATAACAGTGTCTATATCAAAAGACTTATTTTAAATAAAATTAAAATAAAGTCAAATATAGAAACAAACTAATACAAGGTACCAGTCCAGGTGAGCAGCAACTACAGATTCTTTCCTTTATTATATAAAGTGCAGGCTTTTTGTTTGAAGCAGAAACCTGTGGCTTGATCTTTGCAGATTAGACTTTGTTATTACAGAGACTGAAATCTCTAAAAACACAATTAACAAAATTTGAAAGAAAAAGAAAGAGCTGTGCTTGGGTGGGTACATAAGTTGCAATTAATCATTTTGTTTGCTATTTTGTTTGCTTTTGACTTTACCTTAAGGAAAAGTAAGGGTCCTCTTATCTCTAGGATCTGAAGTAGTGTCTGTAGGCATGTTGCCTACAGAAGTTGGAGTCATCCCATTCCACAGAACCTGGGAGATGGGAACACTGTTGCTTAATATTTCAAAGGAGTGGCTCTTCCAACCTTTGGAACAATATTTCTGGATTACAAAAGTTGCAAGCAAGTTTTTTCCAGATTTCAAAGGGGCAGAGAAAGAATTTATAATGACAAGGTTTCCAAAGTGAATGCCTTCTGAAAAAGAAGGTCAGGCGCCTAGAGTTAGGAAGAAGTTTGTCTAAAGTTCAGTTGAGCTGAGGGAAACATTAAAAGCTGTCTTGGTCACCATCAGTGGGAGCTTCTGATCTATGAGAAAGATAGGAAACTGAGCAAGTCTGTCTCTCTTGGAACAAAATTTGCCTTTCAAATCTTGTAAAGTATTTGAAAGAAGTTTTTGTCTTTTTTTTTCCCGCTTTTTTTTTTTGTCCCATATTAACAATGCAATTTCAAAGTTAACAGACATATGGGAAGAGAGAAAGTGTTCAAAAAGAAAAGCAAATTCTAAAAGGGTAAGTATACCACAATTTTACAATTTAAAAGAATTATCTACTCACAGATATCTTGAAGTGATTCCCATACCACTCTTGACTATTGTATTTGCTTGTCCAACAATTTATCTTCTAATCATGATGTAAAACTCTACAGGGATCAGGCCTATCTTGTCATTATTTTGCAACTCGCCCAGAGTAGGAGATATAACAGCTGCTTCAAAATGTTAATGAGTAAATATCTCCCAGGGAAGGAGGCACTGTTAAATACATGCTAAAGATATAGAATAGTACTCAAAATTCCTCTCTGCGTGTCATTCTCAAATCAAATAAAATTTGAATACTATGCTTTATTTTGATTAATAATTTTTTTTCTTGTGAAACAACAAAATTCTGATATATTTTTCACTTACTTTTAAACCATAATTTGTTTTTGTTTATTTGTTTGTTTGTTTTGATACCAGGAGTTGAATCCAGGGGCACCTAACTCTGAGCCATATCCCCATCCTTTTCGTTTTTCTTTTCTTTTCTTTTTTTTTTTTTTTTTAATTTTGAGATAGGGTATTCCTAAGTTACTTAGGGCCTCAATAAGTTACTGAGGCTGGCTTTGAACTTGAAATTCTCCTGCCTTATCACCTGATCCACTGGATTACAGATGTGTAGCACAAGGCCCAGCTGTAATCTGTTCTTAGGTCTCATTTCATGACATGCATTTGAGAGTATCATTGACAATGTAGAGGAACCTAATGGTCCCACAGCTCCAAGCACCCATACCTTCTGAGGGTAGTGGGACTTCCTTAGTTCTGAATTGAAGATGTCTCACAGAACTTTTGGAACATAACAGTAGGAGGAAAACTTTACATCATCTCCCAACAATGGTTAAACCAGAAACAGCCACTGTACAAAATTTTTACCAGCTATACTGAAGTCTGTGAAATAGTCCTTTTAGTTATGTTTGTAGAGATTGTCTTATATCTACAGGGAGAAGTCAGTGTAAATATTGGTCAATTCTAAGAACTCTCTTTGGATTAAGATCACTGAAATTTTGAAATTAAAACAAAGAATTGCTAGTTATATTTTATTTTTCAGATGAACCACCAATGATATGTTAGTATTAGTATGAAGCATTTGTGAGATTCATACTTGGAAATATTCTTCTTTCATTCTAAATACAAATTTGACCAGATGTCTTGCCTTTTTTTTTTTTTTTTTAAATCTGGCAATACCACTTAAGATGGATTTACAGATGATCAGGCTTTTGTGAGATTAATCAAAGACAAAAGTAAAAATTTGAGTCAGAGTCACACAGAATACCTGGACTTGATAAGCATGGAAGAGAACCAATTTGAAAAATTGGAGCGAAAAGGTAAGTATGTATTATTAAAATATGTCTATTTTCTAGTGCAGGGATCACCTGTTTTTCTGATAGTCAATGTTTCTGGGAGTGATGTTTACCCATCTTTCTTTTATTTATACTTATATTGTAGAAAAGCAATATATTTTTAGTGATTTATAGTTTAACCAAGTTTTCTTTAATTAATATTTGGAAGACTTTTAGGTTCTGCAAGTTGGAAATATTAAACTTAATTTTGGCCAAGAAACAGAGTAAATTAACTAATGCTTTAAAATGAATGGAGCTAATTTTGCTTTTTTATGCTCTTGGGAATAAATAATCTTAAATTTTTTTCAGGCTCAGGAAACTAATAAATAAATAAATAAAACATTATGCTGCCCCAAATTGGAAAGCAATATACTCTTCTCCTTATTAACACTTACAGTTTTGCATTCTTTCACAATTAAGCAATGTTTCCAATTATTGCTAGGTCCAATAACGCACAAAGTGTTGGATAAAAGAGGTTCTCTTGTATTAATGTGTGTGTGTGTGTGTGTTTGTGTATTCATTTATACATTGCTTTCTCAAGAGCACCACAAAATCTCCTTTCTACAAAATACTTTTCTAATGTCTAGTAGAGTGTCATTAATTCCTTTGTGCTAAAAATTACTAGAGAGAAAGTTTTATTTCAAAATACAAATTTCTTCTAAGCATGATGTTCAGTGTCCCTAAAACATTGTCAGGAACTAAACATCCCTACATTTTGGATAATTTGAAGTAATTCATGGAGTTAGAGTCCTCAGGACATGTTTAAAAAGTATAAAAAGGGCTTAAGCGTGATACTACAAATTATAATTTGATAAAACTATATATTTACAATATCTGTAGGTAAAAGAATTGGAGAGGCCATACACAAGGACAATATAATCAGATATTATGCTTCAGCAATATTGCCTTGAGATACTTATTAAACCTCTGGCAGCATATATTCTTACATTTTTGCTCTCTACCAAAATCTTAGTTAACTTCTTACTTTTCCATAATACAGTATTTATTCAAAGTTTTCATCTGCTCCTTGACAAAAGATATTTTCTAGTACTGCTGGCTTTCTAGGTGACTTCCTTCCAAGGTATTCCTGCAGAGGGCAACATTCCTGCGGTTTGTTTGTCTATCTGGGTTTTACCACAAAAAGATTTTCTTCTTTTCAGCTGCCTCAAAGACAAGATTATTTTCTTGTGGCTTTTGTCTGTGACTCCCTGCTTTCTCTTGGTGGATTCAATCAAGTGTATGAGGTGTTATTGGTGTTCCTACTCTCTGACCTTGGGTTCTCAACACAGATTTCTCTGAGGCTTCTCTCTTTCTTTTCTGTGTGGCTTTTAAGCAAGTGCACAGCTGTTGACACCTCATTTTTTGAATAGTATTTTCCTATTTTTTTCTCCAGAGGTTTTCTTCAATTTTACAAACTTTGGGTATATCTTGTGGAATAGATAAAGTCGTATGTTTACAATTTTGTTCAGAGTTAAAGCATCCAGAGTTATCTCTAAATATATATTGTGTACAGATGAATGAGGGCAACATAAATATTTCCAACACAAATATTATTTAAATACAATTTTACATGAAAAGATACACTAAAATTATTTTATTAAAATAACATTATAAATGAAATAATATGTATTTTAATATTCTAACAATTAATATTATACTTTGATAAAAATAAAATTTAAAAACAAATTAGAAGTCTGTTACCTTTTAGAGAATAACTAGTACCTAATCTCCCTGATACTTTTGGGGACTAACTGCTGATTGTGACAAATGTGTGAAAAGGCAGAAGTTGGATCTCTTATTTTTCTGTGGAGTTGCAGCTGAGCTATGTGGCCAGCCAATCTTATCTTCTTGCTCAAGGGTTTGAATGTTGAAGGCATATGATAAAATGTGAAGTGAGTCTGAAGTATTCCACAGAGGTGCCATGGCCTTTTTGCTCCATTCTGGAGAGCCTGTGCATTTACTTCAGCCTGTTTCTTAGTACCATTGTTCTGTGCACAACTCTGAGAGATCCTTTCTTCAGAGGTGTAGTGGATTACCCAGGACAAAAATGCATACCTTCCTCCAATCCAAGAGGCAACAATGATACAGTAAATGCAAAGTTTCTGAGCATATAAACACTAAGTTAAAATATTATCAGTGAGATGATACCAACACCATGATTAGTGTTACAATTTTATTTTATTTTATCTCTCTCTCTCTCTCTCCCTCTCTCTCTCAACAGTGCTGGGAATCCAACTTATGGCATTACACATGGAAGGCAAGTACTCTACCACTGACCTATATGCTTCCAGCTCTAGGGCTTGAACTTAAAAAGCTTGATACACATTGTGTAAGTAACATAGAATGAAATGTTAAAATAGTCATAATACTATCTATCATGTATTATAAATTAAAGAAAATAATAAATTTCAATGTCTGATACTAGGGAAAGGACTTCTATGGGAAACAATTAGGTTCATCTTACCAAATTTTGTGAATATATTCCATGTATTTCTACAGTTTAGCCACTTTGCTTTGCTGGTTATGGTTTACACCTTTAATCTCCTCTGAAAATCTCATTGTTTGAAAGCATGGTTTAGATGTGAGGTGGGTGTCCCCCCAAAACTCAAGTGGGAGATAATGCAAGGATGTTGATGTGAAATGATTGGATTATTAAATAGTTTACTTAATTAATGCATTAAGGTACTGGTATGGATTTACAGGGTGGTAACTGTAGGAGGTAAGGTAGGCTAGAGGAAGTACGTCACTGGTGTTGTCTTTGGGGTTTATGTTTTGTCCCTGGTGAGCAAAATTCTCTATGGTTTCTAGTTGCCATACCACAGTGATCAGATCATGGAAGCTGTAACCTCAATAGTGGACTAGTCCATCTGATGGACTAATAATTCAAGTGGGCCTGTGGCTGGTAGGGAAGGTGAGGAGGTGAGGTACGGCTGGAGGAAGGAGGTCCCTGGGGTGTATGCTTGGAGACTCTAACTTGTCCCTGACTCCTCTCTCTCTCTCTCTCTCTCTCTCTCTCTCTCTCTCTCTCTCTCTCTCTCTCTCTCCAGGCCTCCATTATCTCACCAACTTTCCACCTCTATATCTTTCTGTCCTGATGTTTTGTCATGATGTTCTCAGGTCCAGAACAATGGAGTCAGCTGATTGTGGACTAAATTTCTGAAAATATGAGCCAAAAATAAATTTTCCTCATTTAAGTTGTTCTTGTCAACTATATTGAGCACAGTGAAAAAAGACTAACACATTGCCCAAAAGAAAGAACGAGAATAAAAACATATTATGACAATAACAATGGTAACTGATCCATTTGAAACAAGTTTTAAATAAGACATTGAAATTCTATGAAATATGACTTTAAAAAATAGACCATATGTAACTATTTTTTCACAGATGTATGTTTGTGTTTGTAGAGGCAGTTTTAATGTAGTTAGAAAGCAATTTCCTCAGGTTTGATAAATTAAAAAATAACTGGTGGTATTGAATTTTTTATAAAATGAATTAAGTCTAAGCAATGCTATGTGTTTTTATGAGAATGCTTATGTTTGTAGAAGCATCAACAATGTCTGAGAAATATACTTTGAAATAATAATTGTTTTCTCTAATGAGATTGAGAGATCACAGTCATCTGTGAAGTTTGCCTTATCTTGAATAAAACTCTTATTAAAAAGAATGACACATTTATTGCCTGCACAATTAAGGACTGATTTTAATGAGGAGGGAAAAGTAATTATTTGGAGAACATATTTTATTTAATGTGGGTGAAAGGTGATGTTACTATTTTGCATATAAATCAACACATATACACTTAGTCATTTAAATGTTTGATTTAATACTGAGCTTTTCCATGTCAAATGTCCTTTATATCCATCATGTGTTCTCTCTTGATTTAATAGAAAACTAATTAATATCTTAAAAGGCATAATAAAAAAGAGAACAATTACTTGAACTGAAGAGTTAGCTTGTAGAAAATAATGATACATTAATGAAAGATGTTTTATTGCAGACTTGATTATCAAAATGTTCTCTTTTCTTTTTTTTTTTTTTTTTTTTTTGATACTGGGATTGAACCCAGGGGCACTTAACCACTGGGTTACACGCCAGACCTTTTTTATATTTTATTTAGAGACAGGGTTTTGCTGAGTTGCTTAGTGTCTCACTAAGTTGCTGAGGCTGGGTTTGAACTGGTGACACTTCTGTCTCAGCCATCAAAGCCCCTGGGATTACAGGCATGCGTGTGCCTTCATGCCCAGCAAAAATTTTAATTTTTGATCATTTTGTTTTTGGTTAGCTTAGTCAATAATAAGGAAATGACATTCTAATAGTCTCTGCGAGTTTTGAGAGTGAATTTTCAGTTGGGAACAATATTTAATTTGCTATTTGGGAGGAAAATACCACATCATTATTAGAGTTCACTCTATTAGAAAAGTTCCCCCTTAAAAAACTCTTTTTGACTTTAGGTAAAATTATCCATCAGCCAGTGAGGTTTCAACACAAAAGTGCCAGTGGGATGTACTTCAACCGAAGAGATCTGTGCCCTGATAGACCCGGGGTGTTCCTTACGTGAGTATGCATGTATACAACCACTGCTTCCTGGACTGTGTTCACAGGCTTTTTGTTATTGGTCTTTGTTTCTGTCCAATACTTTTCAGTTTTATTTTTTTTCCATACATCTATTTAACTGCTGTCATTAAAAGCATTTAAAGTGTCGTAGGGAATTTCTGGAATGTCTCCAGGGACATATTGAGACTAGATACAGGGATGGATGCTCCTCCATTGACTATAGACTATAGAGCAGTAGTTGTCCAAGTGTTGTCCATGGTGAAACTCTGTGAATCATTCAGGCAGTTTGTGCATTAAAATTGTTTTCAAAATTATGTAAAGACTTTCTCTGGGGCTTTTTCTACTGTGCTGATATTTGACCTTATGGTACAAGAGCAGCACTATAAGTGCCTTAGCAGGAATCACAAAACTAACACTGAACAACACACTTGCAGAGAGGAGGAGAAAGAGGCAGGAGTAGCAGCAGGAGCAGCTTCAACTAGGAATTGAAAAACAACAACAACAACAACAACATAAAACCCTTAGGGTCACATATTTTTAATACTTTGAGTGACGAAATGGAATGTACTCATAAAGTATTTCTGCTACATACTAAAGCACAATTGTCTAAGAAAAAATACTATGTATTCCTTGGAATACAAATTAAACAGGTAACAGTTTAATGGAAAATCATTTTTATTTGAGAGGATAAGTGGCAGATAAACTATATTTGTTTATAATTTTGTATTTTAGTGTTTTCTCTTAAAAATAAACTAAGCAAGCATGTCCTGAAGGAAAATAACAACAAGTACTTTTTTCAATGATAAACTTGACTTTCAAGTAAAAACAAATTTGAAAAACTTGTATCTGCCACCATGTATTTGATGATTTTCCAACCCTAAAACAAAACAAAACAAAACAAAACAAACAAACAAACAAACAAAAAAAGTGCTAATTATACAGCAGAGAAAAAGGTTAAGTTTTAAAAATACCATTTAACAAATTAGGCCAATATTGGTCAGGGAACTAATACTTTCTAATGACCAAGGGCTTAATGACACAGTCATATAATAGGATAAAAAGATGCATTAAAAATGCAAGACACGTGAATGTGTTTAAAAAATGGTAGACTGAAAAGTTTGTTGATTTTTTTCAGATTCCACATTGCAACTATCACTTATTAAATTTTAATATAGTATTGAAATATTTTATAAGAATAAATATTTTATACAGATATTAAAATCTATTATCCTGTTTCACATCTGTTTGATTCCTGATTGTCTTTATACAATACAAACCAAATGAGACATTATAGAAAGTTAGGTGAAAATAGACATATAATTGTAGATATGATGTCCATGTCTGCATGGCTTCTGTGGATGGACATGATGAAGTGAGGAGGGGAAGAGAGGAAGTTGGAGAACACTGGAGAGACTGCTGGAACAATCCATGACGATAGTCAACATGGTCAGGGTTTATGGTAGCTGGAGAGGCAGCAAGTGGTTCCAATGAGAAAATAGATTCCATGACAAGAACTGTATAGATTGATAAAACAATTTTACATGTATGAGCAGCTTTCTGTGTGTTTACATTCAATGAATTCCCTCTGGGTTGAGTGGCCTCTTACTTTCTCTGCATAGTTGACTTGAAATGTGATATCCACCTTTGAAATTTTTTTCACATAAAATTAAAATATTAATTATGCTTAACTTTATTTTTCTAAACTTTTGTTTTAAAATATTTAGTAACAGAAAACTGAGAGTTTTAGCATATGCCTCTTATTGTTATTTTAAAGCTTGTTTACCCCGACATAAATTTGCCTCCTGGCTCATCTGTGCTCTGAGCTTTATATTACACAGGCCCATATTGTCTTATATTGGTTCATTTCTGCAGACAACTAACTACTCAGTCTCTCTGGAGAAATACCCCCCCACACCTCCCCGTGGATCCTCCTAATTGTGCTTTAAACTTCAATGTGAATAGGAAACACCTGGAAATCTTGATCAGTTGCAAATCCTGATTCAGTGGTCCTGGATAGGTGCCTGAGATTTTGCATTTCTAATCAGCTTCCAGGTCAGGCCAATGCTGCTGTTCTGTGGGACACAATTTGAGTTGCAATGCTCTAGATGACTCCTAAATTTTTAATGGCCTACTGCAATATCAAAGGTTTCTGTGTTTGTTTCATTTACATAGGTTTCTACCTATGTTCTTAAAGTTAGCTAATTAATACACAAGGTATTCCTAGAATAAATATAAAAGCCAAGAAAAGCAGAGTTCTGTTCAAGTTTATGGTTATACAAGGTTTATGTTTCTTAAGTGCATTTTTAATGCATTTATAAGTTTGTGACTGAACAATTCCACACAAATTTTAGTATCAGTAAAAGAGAGACAAATTTTCTAAATTGAATGAGAAGATTATTTTTAAAGATGACTCTATTATTATAGCATTTCACTAGCAGCATTCCTTAGTGCCAGGCATATATATATAACGTTAATAAAGCATTCTGATTATTTGAAAATGCTGTAAACAATGAGAATCACTCTGAAGTGGAAACACAATATGGGATATACTACAAATTCAGTTTCTTTTCCTCTTATTTTAAAATATTTCATAATACTAGTAATCTCTTTGATGAAATGCCCATGTACACTCTTAAACAGACGTACATGCAACAAATGAATAATATACTCTATTCCTTGGGATCAAATTTATTTGAAAAGTTTAGGTTGTTTTGTGTATTAAATAATATGTTTTTATTGGCTCACTGTTATGACTTGGGTATAGAATTATTCTTCTATAAGCTCAGGTTTGAAAGCATGTTTCCCAGTGAAGAAATGTTCAGAAGTGGGATATTAGGCAACAATGAGTTCTATAACCATTTCAGTGGGTCAGTCCATTTGGTGGATCATTAATTTGAATAAACTACTGGGTGGTAACTATAGGCAGGTGGGTGATGGTTGGAGAGAACAGGTCATTGTTGTCTTGCTACTGGGAATTAGAACTTGTACCTGGCTCCTCACTGTCTCTCTCTGTTTCCTTGCTGTCATGAGCTAAACAGCTTTTGTTTATGGAATGGATCCCACTGAGCCTAGATTCAGATCTCTGAAACTGTGAGCCAAATTTTCCACCTTTGTTGTTCTTATCAGGTAATTGGTTACAGCTTTGCAAAGCTGACTAATAACATTTGCACTAGTAAAATGCAATAAAATTAAATATGGTCATCATTTTAGTTTCAGTATGTTTGCCATATGAGTGTTTGTATGTGGATGAAAATTAATCCCTTTCCATGCATGTTTCCTCCATAGTCATCTTTTCATGATGCTCAGACAGTTAGCCAAGGAATAATTACTGATGATGCTGCTGTGTTCTGGAATGCTCTGGGCATAGTTGGTACCTTCACTATTACTACTATGAATGAATATAAGGAAGTATAACAAAGCCAAGGAATATTTAACATAAAGAAGACTCTAAAGTTGTAAATTTTGTACAATAATAATGCAGTCATAGAGCCATGACTTCAGTCTTAACAATCTTATTGAACTTTTATTTTATTTTTGGATTTATCTCCTTTTTTATTTCTATATTTTCAATGTCATCTATTTCTTGGCTTATCTTCCTAATTTTTATTCTTGGTTTTCTTGACTTTTTATAACTCTTGAAGTATGAATTTCGATTATTGATAACCTTCTTCTTTTCTAATGAAAATATTTAGCGCTATGGATTTTCCTCTAAGAACTGTTCTGCTACATTCCACACATGATTTTTCCATCAGATCTTATTCTGATCTAGTAGTTCAAACAGTTGAATTTCTAACAGGAATATTTTAAAATCCACATCTCCAATTATGTATTTTTATTTTCATTCTCTGTTTGAAGATATTCACTCATCTATTTTCTGATTAAAACTTTCCCACCCTCTTTCTGTTGATTGTCCTTCTACCCCAATTGTGATTTGCTTTTCTAGCCAAAGACTTTCTTTTATGTTATCCTTTTAATTCTAATGGCTCTTCTACCAGTTAGTACTTCCAAACATGTTCTCTCTATCTCCAGCATGTGTTTCAACCTCTATTATGCACCACAGCAAAGCAGAAGTTGGTACCATATCCTTGAGTGATAAGTTGAACAAATTTCTTTTAGTTAAAGTACCCAGTCTCAGGAATTTTGTTGTATTAGTGGAAAATGGAGCAATAAAAATTGAAATACACTAGAATGTAAATATTACTTCAGTGTATCTGTGGAAGGAAGACACATTTGAAAGACTGATAAAATAATAAGAGAAGATAGAAATTTCCAATACCAGGAATAAGACAGAACTTATTACTATAGCATCTATTATCATCAAATGCATAATAAGGGAATACAATTAAGAACTTTACACATAAATTCTTCAAAATGACAAACCACTGAAGTTCTATGAGGATATGAAATAGATGTGTTAAATAGTCCCTTAACCATCAAAAACATTGAATTTATAGGTAAGAAACTCCTGAGGAAAAATTCTCCAGATTTAGATGGTTTCACCAGAGAATTCTAACAAATATTAACCTAGTTTTACATAATGTTTTCTAAAAATGGGATGAGAGGAAAGGCAAGCATGTTCACTGTGACAACTATTACTCGGCAAAATACTGTATGTTTTTATACTTGTAGTGAGACATAAAAATAAATCAGTAAATAAATAAACAGATAAATTAATAAACAGTGAACAAGTGGATCCTCCCAACCCCCCCAAAATTACTGTTCTTCTTTGCAGATATCATGATTGTCTATGCAGAAAATCTCAAAGAATCAACCAAAAAATCAGCTACTCCTGGTGAGCAGTTTCACCAAGGCCAATGGATGCATGCACATAGGCCACAGGTCACAAAAGTCTTTATAATTTGAGATACCAGAAACTAACTTGGAAAAGTTAAAATTAAAATTACATTTTACCTGGAAATTGTGCCAAGGACAATTAAATATTCATATGCAAATTAAAATTATGCACCATATTTAAAGATTGAAAATAGAAAGTAAAAAAACAGAAGAGACCTACTAGGTTCTTAGACTACAAGACTCCAAATAGTTAAGATCTCAGTTCTTTCCAAAATGATCAATACATAAATGCACTTCCATCTGAAATCCTAGCAAGGGTTTAGAGTAGATAAAGGCAAACATAGTCTAAAATTAATATTGAAAGCAGAGGCCCTAGAATAGCCTGAATGATCTCAACAAAGGAGAAGGAAGTGGAGGGAATCATACTACTCATGTACAGGGAGGTTTACTGTGTGCCTTCAAATGATAAGATCCAGTTCTAAGCTTGATGAAGCTCCAGACTCTATCCAATGGAAAAAGTTTTTTCAACAAAAGTTTCTGGAGCAATCAAAGACTGCAAGTCCTCTCTTGGGCATTTATCCCAGAGGCAGAATACTTAAATTCAGACAAAAACCTGTAGAAAAATATCCATAGCAGCTTTACTTGTAATAGCTAGGCATTGAAAACAACCCATGTTTCATCCAATCAATAAACAAAGTGTGGTACATCCATAGTTTGGAATAGTATCCAGCAAGAAGCAATAAACTATGGATGTGCAGTTTGCTGAAGCTTCAGAGAATTTCTGTGAATGGAAAAAGCCAGTCCCAAAGCCTCTACACCATGTATTTCCAGGTAGGTAGGGATGGAGTGCAGATTAGTAATTGCCAGGTAAGAGAAACTATAGTGGGATGTGAAGGAGGGTGAAGCTGAATGTGGTTTTAAGGAGCAACACAGTGACCACAGTGGTAATGGAAATGTGCAGTATCTTGACTGTGATGGTAGATATAAATGACTACCCATGGGATAAAATTGCATAGAAATAAATATATGTACAAAATAAATACAAGTAAAATCAGAGAAATGTGTCTATGTCTTTGAGGTAGTTTTGATATCTACTACAACTTTTTAACATCTTTTCTTTCCAGACTAGGTAAAGCAACATGGAATCTATTTGTATTATTTCTTAAAACTGCATTTGTGTCTATAAATTATTTGAAAATAAATAATTTAATTAAAATTGAAATGGAAAAACGAAATGAATCCTGTGGTATCAAATATAAGTGTGTATGTTATAAAATAAAATACAGCCCCCAAACCAAGTCTATAGCTCATGGTAAAAGATTCTTAGGCAGTATATGAAAAAAACAAGCAGAAAAAATTCTTCAAATTATGACCCAAACAGAAGATCTGGTAGGGCACAGACCTAATCATTCACAATCTTGTAAATATAAATGGATTTAAAACCTTTACCTGAAATCACTCAGTTGATGCTTATATAGGGTTGAGTGATATTATTTAACATTATGTTCTGTGCAAAAAAAGCCTTTTCAACCAAAGTTTCTGAAGCAAGGGAAGAGGGTCTTAGTAGAATAACAAAAATGCAGCAAATCACATTTTGGCTTTGGTTTTCATTTCCCCGATGGCAAATGGTGTCAATCATTTTTTCATGTGCTGATTGGACAAATTTCTCTTTAGAGTCTTTACCCATTTCTTAATTGTGTTGTCTCTTTAATTCTGAGTTGTAAGAGTTCTTTATGTATGCTGGGTACTAGAGTATTATCAGATGCATGATTTGCAGATGTTTGCTTCGGTTCAATGAGTTGCCTTTCACTTTCTTTTTTTTAAATCTATTTTGAGAAAGGCAGGGGCATGTTCACTGTGGGTTTCACAGGTTTGGGTCATTCCCTAAAGACTTTAAATTAAACTTAAGTTTAATTTAAACTTTCATGAGGTTTAAATTAATATGATTTTTTCCAGTGTGACAGTGATTGTGACAAAATACAGACTTCAGAAATTCAGAAGAAAAAAAATATGTAAATACTATTTCACTCAAGAACATTATTATTGTTATTAATTAGCAAATGTTATATTTTGGCATTGAATTTGACCAGACTGATTACTCTTAATAGACAATTTTAAAACCTCCTTAATTAACACATAACTGTCTATATTTATTGAGTACAGTGGAATATATTGAATATAAGCTGTGGAAAGCTATAGTTATCCTTCTGAGCTCTGAAATGGAGGAACTTGTTCCTCCTATCTCTCTATATTTTGATCCCCATTACCCAATGCTTCTCTATATCCAGCCCTCTACCATTCCTAGCTTCTAATAATCACTATTTTCCTCTCTTCTTCTGAGATCAACTTTTTTACCTTCTTCATATCAGTAAGAATATGTACTATTGCTTCCCATGTCCAGTTTTTTTTTTCACATTCATTATTATGGCTTTCATTAACAAGTTAATTAATAAGAACTGGTAGTGAGGATGTAGAGAACTGGAATCTTCATGCATGGCTGATGAAAATAAAAACTCACACACTAACTATGGAAGTCTGACAGTCCTCAAAAGCGTAAATGTAAAGTCACTATCTGATATAGAAATTCCCTTCAAAAAAAGAAAAAAAAAACCTGTACATGAATTCTCATAGAGACATTATTATTAATGACAAATAAGTGGAAACAAACCAAAGAAATATCAACCCATGAGTGAATAGACAAATTGTGATACATACATACAATGAAATAGTAGTCAACCAAATAAAGAAATTAATTACAGAGACTTGGTACAACACATATGAAACTCAGAAATATGACAAGTGAAAGAAGTTAGAAGTAAAAATCTATACTGTATTAGCTATATATTTTAGAGCTATACATTGTATTAGCTTTTTCTTATCCTATTTTTTAAATTGTTTGTTCTTTTTAGTTATACATAGAATATATAATACATACATGGAGTATAAATTCCCATTTTGTGGTTGTACATGATGTGGAGTTACACGGGTTGTATATTCATATATGAACATAGGAAAGTTATGTCTGATTCATTCTACTGTCTTTCCAATTCCTGTACCCACTCCATTGCCCCTCCTCCCCTTATAAAATCCAGTGAACTTCCACTCTTCCCTCCCTTTTTTGCCTGTTGTTAGTCAGCAATCACATATCAGAGAGAACATTCAGGATTTGTTTTTCCTTTTGTGGGGGTGGGGTGGAGGATTGGCTTATTTTACTTAACATGTTAGTCTCCAGTTCTGTCTATTTTACCTGCAAATGTCATTATGTCATTCTTCTTTATGGATGAGTAATATTCCATTGTGTGTGTGTATATGTGTATACACACACATGTACACACACACACACACACACACACACACACACACACACACACACACTTTCTTTATTCATTCATCCCTTGAAGGACACCTAGGTTGGTTCCATATCTTAGCTATTGTGAATTGAGCTGCTATAAACATTGATGTGGCATTGTCATCATAGTATGCTGATTCTAAGTCCTTTGGGTATATGCCAAGGAGTGGGATAACTAGGTCAACTGGTGGTTCCATTCCAAGATTTCTAAGGAACCTCCACACTGCTTTCCAAAGTGGTTGCATCAATTTGTAGTCCTACCAGCAATGTCTAAGTATACCTTTTTCCCCACATCCTCACTAACTCTTATTGTTGCTCATATACTTGATAATTGCCATTCTGACTCAGAGTGAGATAATCTCAGTGTAGTTTTAATTTTCATTTCTCTAATTTCTAGTGATGTTGAACATTTTTTTTCATATATTTGTTAAGCTTTTGTATTTCTTTTTCTACAGAGTATCTGTTCAATTCTTTTGCCCATTTATTGATTGGGTTATTTGTTTTTCTTGGTGTTAAGGTTTTTCAGTTCTTTATATATTCTGGAGAGTAACGTTCTATCTGAGGTGTAGATGACAAAGATTGTCTCCTATTCTGTAGGTTTTCTCTTCACATACTTGATTTTATCTTTTACTCTGAAGAAGCTTTTTCAATTTGATACTCTCTCATTTTTTGATTCTTGATTCTACTCTTGCCCTTTAAGAGGAGTCTTGTTGGGAGTTTGGTTTGTAAGTCAACATGAGAGAGATTTGGTCTTACTTTTTTTTTCTGTTAGGCTCAGAGTATCTGGTCTAATGTCCTTGATCCAATTTGTGCTAAATTTTGTACATGATGAGAAATTGGGGTTTGATTTTATTTTGTTATATATAGATTTCCAGTTTCCCCTAGCACCATTTTGGAAGAGGCTATCTTTTCTCCAATGTATGTTCATGGTGCCTTTTTATAGTATGGGATATCTGTATTTATGTGGGTTTGTCTTATTCAATTTATATGAAATCTCCAGAACAGAAATATGCACAGAAACAGAAAACAGTTTAGTTTGCCAGATTCTTAATGAAAGAGTATCTTCTAGTAGGTGCAGGGTTTAGTACTGAGTTGATGAAAGTGTGCTAAAATCAACTGGCCATATGTGCACAACTTGGAAAATATATTAAAAACCATTTTAAGCATAATTTAAAGGAATTAATTTTATGGTATTTGACTTACAAGTTGTGAATTAGGTTGCAATAATACTGCTACCAAAGTTTGAATAAAGTGCTCAATCATCCACGTTTAGTGGGGGATAGGGCCAACACTGAGGGGGCGTCTGTGTTCTAACATCCTCCTAACTTCTGGAGTTTCCTCTTCCACATCTTGATTTCATCTTCCCTTTTTCTTCCATTTTCCTTTGTATCAAATTATTGCCATTCTACATTTCTCTACTGGGCAGTTGATATCACTTTAAAAATACAATGTAAGGTTTTAGTCAAAACAACGAATCTAGCTGCACAGTGGTGCACTGTAATCCCAGAGTATCGCATGTGTGAAGCCAGGTTCAACAACTCAGCTAGACCTTCTCTCAAAACTAAAAAAAAAAAAAAAAAAGCCAATCCCAGAGAATCAAGGGCAGAATGTTTTCTCTACTGTCCGGATGCTAATTCACAATAAGGACAGCGATGGCTACAGAAGAATACAGGGATTTGGGATTAAGAAGAGGAGAGTGAACAGAGTGGAAGGGTATGGGATTAGGAAGGATACTAGAATGAATTGGACATTATTACCCCATGTGCATATATGATTACATGAACAGTTGTGATCCTACATCGTGTACAACCATCATACATACTCCAGTTATGTATGATGTGTTAGAATATATTCTACTGTCTTGTGTAACTATTAGAACAAATAAAAATAAAGATAAATAAATAAAAATGAGGAAATAATGGATGGAGATGTGGCTCAGTTGTTAAAAGCCCCTGGGTTCAATCCCTGGTAACCAACCAACCAACCAATAATTTTCTCAAGATTATATTTCATCATAATGAAACTTTATATATATCTATCACAGTAAAACCAATAATTCTTGGAACAAGCAAGACAGTTAATATGTTGGAAAATTATTTTGGAAGTGGTTGAAGTCAATAATGGTGATCAAGTCATGTTTGTGTATTGATATTAGAGGAGATTTCATTTCTATGAACATTATGTTGGTACGTTTACAATATGTACAAAACTATGATCCTTTCTAGAGGGAAAATTAATTAAAAACCATATGGTAAACATCAAATAAGAATATAATTAAGATTTATTTTTTTATTTTGAACAGTAATAACATAATTTCTTATTTTGTTTATTCTCTTAATTTGTTCCAGATGGTTCCAATATGTCTAGTTTAAGATATTCTAAGATTAATTTCAAAAGAACAGTGCAGTTATGCAAGACAGTTCTTAAATTTGTCTGTGTAACATATTTTAACCTAGAATTATTTAATGTTTGTTTATGAAAAACAAAGTATTTGGAAGGCAAAAATAAAATATTTCTCAGTATAAAGAATCCTTCTTTCTGGCCTATGCCCATGTATTAAAATATTTTATTGTTTCACAAACACAGATAACACAGTATGTATCAAAACTCAAGAAATCTGGAAGCATACAAAAATACACATGGTTGTCTTTCAAAAGCAATTGTCATTAATTACATATCTCTATTTAAGTAAAAGATTTCATTTTAAATACAAATTTAGTTAAAACAGTAGAAAGCTTATAGATGAAAATTTTTTTATTTAGTAGAAAGCTTATAGTTTAATATTTTTAAAAATTTTCTACCACTCTATTTCCCCTCTAGCTTTCTGCAAGATTTAACTTTATAATCATAGTTATAATAAATATTTATGACAAATATCAAAGACACATTTGGAAAAAAAGAAACTTCAAGTACAAAAAGAAAAATAACTGGTAAAAAATTGAATACCCCAGTGGAAAATTAGAAAAACAAATCATAGTTAATTTGACAGTGTGAAATGAAAATCTTTTTTAAACTATAAGATGAACATACACCATTGCATAAATATCACCTATGCAAAAATGAAATAACAAAAAATGTTTTTAATTCAACATAATCAATATTTATTATATTATTTCCGCATGCTATTTTCTATGTCAGATATACATATAAGTTGAAAGTGTTTCTCAGTTAATTACTATACGTTTTTTGAAGAATGAGTTAGAAAAAATAAGACAAAAATGAGTTACTAAGATAAAATCTGTTTTAAATGTTTTAACTAAATTTGTACTTAAACTGAAATATTTGATTTAAATGGAGATATGTGAACATTGAATGATTGAACTATTGTATATATTTTTTCAAGTGTTTAAAATTAAACCTAGTAGTTTAATCATGAAAAAAAATTGTATAAGTGTGTTATGAAGGTGATCCTGTAAATATATAGCTGTATACTTATAGGAACATAATTATATATGTATTTATATTTTATAGATACATATATGTGAGTGTGTGTATATGTATGTAGGATATATACTTATATAATATAGCTGATTTAAGAGTCAATTCATTTAAAAGTGGATATTTATAATACTTAAAGATCTAGAATACTACATATTTTTCTCTTAATATATCAATATGCATTGCTGAGGGCCATTGCCAAGTAGGACATTGCATGAGAGGTGATCTTGCTCAAAGACCAGGGCGGATCCGGGTTTAGGGCGGATCAGGGTTTAGGGAGTATCCTGCTCCTTGGGTTTAGGGTGGTTCCAGGTTTAAGGTGTACCCTGCTGGGAATAGGGTGTATCCTGCTGCCTCAGACACGCCCAATTCTTGAGTTCCCATTGAGTTCTCCTGGGATTCAGAGAGTATTTGGGATCAAAAGCCTGGGAGAGCCCCGTGTTTTTTTGGCGCAGAACATGAATTTCCCCAGAACGTGTTTGTAGAATGCTGGTGTGAGTTCGGGAATAAAGAATTGCTGTTTGAATCTACAAAGCTGTGAGTGGCTCGTGATTTTGTGCCCAGCCAGACTGTGGCAATGCATATCATATAGAATATATTAAACATTTTTTTTTTTACTAGTAAACTTAATGAATTTAAGATCAGCATAAATCAATTCACCTTAGCTGGTGCCGCAATACAGGCCTGTTATCCCAGCTTGGGAGGCTGAGGCAGAAGGATCGAAATTTCAAAGTCAGCCTTGCAAAAGGAAAGTGCTCAGCAAATCAGTGAGACCCTATCTCTAAACAAAACACAAGATCGGGCTGGGGATGTGGCTCAATGGTTGAGTGCCTCTGAGTTTAATCCCTGGTACCCACTCCAAAAATATTAATTCACCTCCTAAATTTTTCCTGACCACGAAGAAACCATTATAAGATCTGTCTTGCTGTTAAAAACAATTAGAAAAATGGACAAAGTATAAGAAGATTTTTTTATATATAATTTAGAAACCAGAAAAAAAAATGGTTGCAGATTCCTAAGATAATAGAAACAAAATGAACTCAGTGGTTTTCTGGTAAAACAATGGCTTACCCATGCACAAGATGTACACATCTCGCCAGTGACCGGTGTTGATGAGGTGAGCTGGGTTCAAAAGAGCTGGCTGAAACATTAAACCAAGAAAACTGCGAAGAAATCACAGGACACACAGACATGAGCTTTTCAGATGGAGGGTGGGACTGCTCTGCGACCTTAAGGGTCAGCTTCCACACTGAGTGCTGGAAAAGAGAGCATGCCCTGGAATCTATTTTTATAGGGGGAACAACAAAGGAGTTTCAATAGAATGTTCTTCACCAAAAAAGGTAGGGGATAAGGTTTCAAAGGTGAAGTCTTGCTTCATAATGTCTTGTGGTCAAAGCACTCGCAGATTCAATATCTACTGAGGACCTTTCTAGTTTAAAGACAATTGTCCTCTCGAATCCTCATGTGGGCTAGAAAAACATCTCTCTCTTGATTCTTATGACAGAACAGATTCCATTCAAGAGGGTTGCATCCTCCTGAACCAGTCACCCCCCAAATGTCCCCCTTCCTCATCTCATCACTCATCTCACTTTTTTTCTGATATATTTGAGAAAAAGAGGTGTTCATCAGAGTTATATTTATGTGGCATGGGAGATGAGAATCACGAGTAGCACTGCCTTGGTACAGATACTAAAAGACAGCAGGGATTTAGATACATGCTCAGGAGAGCTCCTTATCGTGACAGAGGAGAATGACCGGAACAGCAGACTAAGAAGGACCAGGCAGAGTGTGAGAGAAAGTGTATGGCAAACAGACATGTCAGAGGAGACAACTGAACAGACAGTTTCTTGATTAGAGCAATTAATAGTGTCAAATGCTGCTGATACATCAAATTCAGTGAAGTAAAAAATGTCGATTTAGACATATAATTGTCATTTTCTTCAGAGAAAAAAAAGTATTGAATGATGAGACTAGATGCCAGATTGAGAAAATAAAGACAATAGGTAGAGGGAAAGTGGATAAAGAAATAAATAGTTTACAAATTTAAGTAGAGGTAATTTTTTTCCCCCAGATTTTAACTTCTAGTATTTGTTGTTTGTTTTAATAGGGGCATGTTTAAATGCTGCTGAGAACTACATATTTGAGAAAGAGTGGTTAAATATCCCGTCCAAGTGAGAAAAGGTGCTAAATGGTAATTGGTTCCTTTTGAGACAGGAAGAAAAACCATTTAAAACACTGGTGCAGAAATTTAGGCTATATAAGAATGGGGAGTTTTTATAATAGAGTAAAAATAATACAGATTGATTTCAGATATGGGTGGAAGGAAGATCAGAAGATGAAGCATTTTTTCATGTGGTGCTTGTATTTTCTAATGGAATGCAGTTAGGTCAGACCAAAAGCTGAGAATAAAGAATGTGGGGTTTAGAGGCATAATGCATAATTATGTACACTACTGGCCTGAAAATAAAAAGTGGCTTTGTCAGGAAGGCACAGTTCTGCTTGAGTGCTATGAGTTTATAGAACAGTGAAATTACCCTGTTTGACAAAAAAAAAAAAAAAATGACCTTCCAGAGTCAAACTTGTTTGTGGTAGCTGCAAGCAGGGTGATGAGTCAGTGGCCTTCAGGACTGATTGTTTTAATAAGTAAAGCGTAAGGATACAGCTGCAAATAACTTAGTTGAAAGGCATTCATCATTAATTTGATAAATAAGTAATTACTGAATACCTCATGTGTGCCAGAAAGACATCTATGTGCCATCCATATAACAGTGAAAATAAACTTTTCTCCTTACAGAACACATGGTTGGGGGCACTGATGGATTTATTATTTTAGGTGACAATGTGTTCTCTAGCAAAACTAGGCAAGGGAGGAAATAATGGATGGATAGAGTGACTATTTATAGAGATAGTACAGGTAACACCTTTGGAAGATGGTGTGTGATGATGGAAACGATTTGGGGTAGGGGATGCACACACGTGCATGTGGAAGAAGCATGAGGAAGGAGAGGAGAGCACATGCAAAGGCCTGACATGAGTTATGTGATGTCCAACAAAAAGCAATAGGTTAGTGTGGCTCTTAGGGAGTAAGATACAGAGGGGCTGAAGGACAGTTTCAAATAATTGTTTATGTTGGTCAACTTTGTGTCTCTGTGATCCAAATACCCAACAGGATCAACTTAGATGAGGGAATGAATGCTTATTTTGGATTTTGGACTCAGAAGCTAAGTCCATATTGACCTGTTTCATTTTGGGTGTCCTGAGGTTAGTAGGAACATTGATGGCAGAAGGGCCCAGCAGAGGAAAGCCACAGAGTTCACGGTAGTGTCATGAAAGAGGGAGGTGAGGAGTCACAGGGAAGGTGTACTCCTTCCATCTCTCCACTGACTCAGCTTCTTCAGCCTCACCCCACCTGCCTGCAGTTACCACCCAGTCAGTGCATTCAATCTAGGATGGACTGATGAGGTTCCAACTCTCATAATCCAGTCATTTCCCTTCTGAACATTTCTGCATTAACACAGGAGATCTGGGGGGGGGGGCACCTTGTATCTAATGCATAACATTTATTGAGAAACAGATCACTCAAAGTCGTTAGAAGTTTTTTTTTTTTTTTTTTGAGAGAGATTTTTAAAAAATATTTATTTATTTGTTTTAGTTTTTTGGTAGAGACAACATCTTTGTTTGTATGTGGTGCTGAGGATCTAATCCTGGCAGCACGCGTGCCATGCGAGCGCGCTACCACTTGAGCCACATGCCCAGCCCTCGTTAGAAGTTCTAAAAAAAATTTAAAAATCAGATTTAATGAGATTGAGATGTAAATTACCTGAAGAGTTTTAGGCAGAGAAATTATCTACAACACACACAAGCAATGTTTCATTCCAGATTCCATATGAGGAACAAAATACTCAGTAACTAATGTATATGAGGAAATAAGTCAGAAAGCCATTGTAGTAGTTAAAAGTCAAGACAAGTATGGTAAAGATGATATTGAAATGATGCCCACCAGACAAAAGTAGAAAAAGACATGACCAGGGGTAAAGAAAAGGAATACACACCTTAACAATGATGTTTCAGAATATTTCTGGTAGGAAAGTCTAGCTCTGCTACTACATTATATCTGAGCAAAATTTGTCATATATAAAATTGGACCTGCAAAAATATATCAGCCTCACAATATGTAAATAGTGAAAGTGTGAATGCCAATGGAATATATTGACAGAAAAGAAATTACTAAGTGTTTCATAACCATTTTTATTTATTTTATTATTACATGAGAAAGGGTTAGTCAATCAACCAGAAATCTTGATAAGATCAAACAGTGAATAAAATGCAGGTGACTGTAAAAGCAGTCTTTATGTATTAAAATATGTTATATTTTAAATAAATCATTTAAAATATAACTATCGCCACATTTTTGAGAAATGGAAACTCAATGAATATTGGATGGCTGTCTCATCAGAGAAGTAAGGCTGTTGTTCGAAAGTGGTATACTACTTGAATTAAAGATTGCGTATTGCAGAAGTGTAGTGGGGGAGCTCTCTTAATGAAACAGAAGCTGGCTGGTGGTGATGGTTCTAGATATTGGCTACTCTGAGCACTTTTATAACCAACTAGTTAATGCCCTCTCAGGATAAGCAACACAGCTTGGCTTCATGCCCTGCTCAGAGTTCAGAATGCAGAATTTTAATCGCACCCTAATCCAAGTGCTGAGGACACTCCAGGTCTTTGATCTGCCAGAACTAGTAGGCGCAGCTGCTCATTGAATTTACTACCTCTATGTGTACTTTCTCTGCTTATGAAAATTATATTCTCCAAAATCACTAATATTTATACAATTAGTTAGGAAAAAAACTTAGAGAAACAGGATTGCATGTGACAAGATTTTTGCATAGTGGAAATTACATATAATTTAGAATTCAATTGAATTTGTGTATTTTTAACATTTATTAAATTATTTTCAGAGCTTGTCAAAGAAGAGAATAATTTTTAGGGAATATAAATATTAATCATTCAAATAAAAATTCAACCTCACATACTCATTTAGAAACCAGATGAGAAACTTTGTAAAATTTGAAATTCATGTAATAGTAAATAGTTGTATTAATACTGACACATTATAACTACTTACAATAAAACACTAACAATGACAGAAATATTATTTTTGTAATTTACAATCAAATAGCTTGAAAGAAGCAAAACTTTCAATCATTACTTTGGCATCATTATGTCACCACAACCAAACTCACATTGACACCACTAATAGTGTGAATTTTTTATTTATATAGGATCACACTGAAATAAGCGGAAGACAGAACAAGTGCTTTATGAAATAGAATAAAGCTCAGAGGTTGAAAAACTCTTGATGGAGAGTTGAATGTGTAAATTTGAAACATGACGTAGTGGTGTTAAAATATATTTATGAGAAAGAATATTCCAAGTTGCTAGGATATATTATGCTATTTAGAGCTGAAGTTCTGTATGTGTCCTTGGTAAAAATGTTCAGTAATTGATCTTGTACATTTATAGTATGAATCGGAAGCTGTAATGTTATAATGTTCATAATTGATGTCCCATTATTAATGATGTCCAATACTGCTATAAAAAGACTAAGATAAAAACTTCTAAAGAAATAAATTATTTAAAATATAACTATCGCCATATTTTTGAGAAATAAAAACTCAATGAATATTGGATGGCTGTCAAATTTCACTGAATCAATCATTAGTTGGTATGCTTGAAAACACAATAATTTGGCAAATGAAGACAGTATAGATGTAAAGTAATAAATCACTGCTTAAATCATGAGTGACTAAACCCTGTATTATAAAATCAGTCATTATCATTTCTTTTTAGAAAGATGATTCTTTCTGATGTTTATATACTTAAGTTTAAAAGTTAATTCTTATTCTAAAGTCTCTCCTTATTTAAAAATCCAAGTCTTTGTTTTTATATTGTTTTTCACTCTTCTTTCATTTACAAAATTTTCAAGAGCCTATTCTTTAGAGGTACCATTTAATCTGAGTTCCCTGTCAACACATTCATTCAAGTCTTGCCTGATAAATTTCACATTGTAGGACATTTATTGACTAATAAATTAATATTCTAATTTTACAGATCACAGCTTGTCACGTAGATACATACTTATTTACTCTTTTTCTTTTCATGTATCCACCTCCTCATTATTTTCTTTGGAATATTGTCAGCATCAAATTCATAATCTTTTAGAAATTTTGATGTTTTTGAAAAAAAATTAATATATAATTCAATTAGTTCGAGTTACATTTTTTTACCTTTTTTACATTTTCATTTTATAGGTTGGTGAACAAAATATTCTGGTGATTGTTCACTTTATATTTCCTTCATAAAATAGTGTTTTAGTCACAAACTAAATCCCATCTAAATGTGAATGAAAGAGAGAGGCATACTGTTTTAAGTGATCTGTATATGCTTCAAAAAAGTGATTCTCAAATCATTAATAATGACAAATTGGGATTCCCTTTCTTCTGTGTGATGATTAATTTGAGAAACTCTTCAAGCCCATAGTAGAATAGATTATTATTACTCACAATGCGAGGGGTCTATTTAAACACAAATTTAACCTTGCAGCCCCAACCTTTTCAATTTGTTTTATATATGAATTGTATTTCTTTATTATAGAAACAAAAGGATATAGCCTTCACCCAGGTTCAATAGTTATTGATATACAAATGTATGTTGTTCGTTTGTACCCTCCCTCACTTTGAGATTATTTTTCAGGAAATTTCATATTTTATCTGTACATACATCAATATATTAATTCTAAAAATTAACATAAAAATATAACACTTCTATATCTGAAATTTAATAATAAATCTTTAACACCATCAAATATTGCATTGTGTTAAAATCTTACCATTTTCTCTGTTAATGTCTGTAAGTTTGTTTGGTTTATATCCGGAGCATAACAGGGTCCACTTTTTTGATTAACATTTGCCTTAAGTAACATAATCTGCAATTACTCATTCATCATTTTTTCCCATTTATTTTTTAAAGAAATAGATCTGTTGTCCTACTGCTTTTTTCATATTCTGAGTTATTTATTTCATTTCTTTGGTGTCCTTAATGGATTTCAATATTACCTTAGGAAACATAAACTCAGTTGTTTTTATGTTTGTGATGCTAAACTTCATCTGTGGAACCAATTGTCACCTAATCCACACTTACAACGACTCTCTCAGTTTTCTATCTGATGGTTGTGGGACACATTAATGAGGACATTCCAAATCTAGTATTACATTAGGAATTGTGCAATGGATATTCTATCACGTTGCATTTATCAGATGGAATTGTACTAGCAAAACCTTTCCTTCATCGCCACTTTGGTGATGCTGAGATAAAATTCTTAAGGGAAAGGGAGAATGAGGAGTTTCCAATTTTCTCAATTGATTTTTTTTTACCCAGTATTCTAGGATTAACAGTGAGATTTTTATATTGTTGTTCTTTTAGCTTTTTGCTTGTTTTAGCTTCATCTTGAATGTCTTTATAAAGCCTAGATCATACACATATTTGGTATATTTAGGTCCCTTCCAAAAATATCTTTTTTTTATTGTTTCTTTATTTCATTTGGGGCTCAGAGAATTTCCTTCACTTTTTTCTCTCTTTCCATTTATTCTCAGAAATACTTTTCTTCTATACTTGTCTCTTAAGAATTTATATTTTTCAAACGTGATGTAACACAAACAGAAGGGAGACCAACACAGGAAGGGAATCAAGAAGGAGGGAGAATAGTAGGGCAGGGGGCAGTATTAGGAAATGAAATCTACCAAATTATGCTATGTCCACTTACAAATATACCATGACAAATCATGCTAATGTATATAATTTTAATGCACCAATTGAAATAAGAATAATATATAGAAGAGAAATCAATAAGTCGAGCAATTAGATCAGGACAAGGGAGGAATAGATAGGGGAATGAGACTTGTCAAATTATATTATGTGCATGTACACATATGGCGTAATGATTCCACTATTAGGTATAATTATAATGCAACAAAGAATAATTATTATCTCAAGGTTACATCTTAGGCACTTTTCTTATCCTGAGCCTTCAAATGACTGGTCCTATCAATTTTAAAAACTTATAGTCTGTAATTGTATATACTATAGATGTCTATGTCTGTATACCAACCTAGAACTATGCACATTAAACTTCACAGGGAAATCTGATTCATTTTACACAAATATTATTCTGATTTTCTCAGTTTTTTTAAAAATGTTACAACCAGTACTGCCAGCCCCTAAAAGATACAGTCTGAAGCCTGGGAAATATTTTATTTTTCCTTTTCTGGCAACCTGACTGGTAATAACCACATGCTCTATATTTTATTTCCTAATTATACTGGCATCCCATGGATTTATCTTTTTTTCCTTATTTTCTCCTTGTCTTGGCCCTCTCTTACATTTTCTACTTTGATGTAACACTTCATTACCTGATATATCTTGATCCATAATTGCTTTCCGCCAATGTTTTATCCATTGGTTTCAGAATTGTCATTCTAAATGGAAAAGTGATCTTGTCTTTGAATTATTAAATCTCATTGATAACCTTTCATTTTCCTTTATATTAAGTCAAAATTTCCACACATAAATTTTAGAGACTCTTATGATTTGTCACTCTGCAAGCCTTTTGTCTCATCTTTATGATACCAATGAAAGACTTCTTTCATGAATTCCATGCATCAAAAATCTTACTCTGGGTTTTCTATGGTGAGTTTTATACTTCATAGGAATTACTCACCCTGTTGAACCACCTTCCTCCTAAGTTTGCCTCAACACATGTCTTTAGGGTCTTAGTTCATTTTCTCACTTTCACCAGAAATCCTTTCATAACCCCAAATGGCATTTCAGGGACTCTTCTGTGATTTTCATAGTACTCTGCATTCTGCTTATAGACAAATAATTGACTTCATTGTTATTTCTTCTTAAAATAACATTCCCTCCCTTAATTGTTGATGTTTGTTTCTCTCTTGTTCTCCAGAATTATATTCCTCAGATTCTGAACAATGCCAGGCACTTAGCAGGTAAAAAAAAAAAAAAAAAAAAAATTGTTGGGCAAGTATATTATGTATTCCCATCTAACTGAATTTTTATTCAACATAGAATCAGGGAATCACGATTTGTCATATTTCTCACAGTTGGAGATAGCAGTCTGTCCAAGTTCAAAGCACCAGCAGATCCAATATCTCCTGAGGATGATTTCTAGTTTGAAGACAATTGTTCACTCATATCCTCATGTGGGCTAAAAAAATCATCTCTCTCCTGATTCTTAGGACAGAACAGATTCCATTCAAGAGGGCTGCATCCTCCTGAACGAGTCACCTCCCAAAGGTTCCCCTTCCTTATCTCGTCACCTTAGGATGATGAACTTTGGAGGACATTATATGTATATTATATATATATAAACATTGAGATGCTTTTAGGTATTTTTTCACATTCATAATATGTCAAGAATTGCTCATTTAGGTTTTCAATGCTCTCTTATCCTTTTCTTTTTTATTCTAGGTTTCTGTTCCCTAGCTAACTGCTGCAGTTGACTATTTTGCATTAACAAGTTTAAAATATGTGCTTCCTCATATATGCCATGTGCAATTAATCTTTTAAGTGGGTGTCTTTTATTTAATCAGAAAGTCTTACTGAAATGTTGGCCAAGTAAAATATTAGGATGTTTCACATTAAGTGTTTTCAATTGAAGAAACACAAGACAGAATTAAGGTACAAGGTAAGTGCTGAATATGTGGCGTTATCAAACAAATTTTAAAAAAGAAAAAGAAGGCCAAAAGTCTAATGATAAAATGATTTCAAAATTATTTTCCCTACCCTGTCCCATATTTCTGAAAATAAATAATGCAAAAATAGGGAATCTGTAAATCCTTTTTCCTCTCTGTGAAATATATATATCAGTGTGCTAAGCCATAGTCAAGCTCTTGATTAGGGATTATTTTGGTCATTTCAAGAATTCACACAGGTATTTGACCTTGTTTTTTGATTGTATGTTTGTCTAATTCTCACCCCCTTTAAGAAGTAAGCAGAGGCTTTTTCAGACACCACATATTTAATTTGATTTGAAGAGTAGCCTATTTACATGAGGTCTGCCATTTTTGCTTCATAGAAAACTAAAACTGTAAAACTCTTTTCCTTAAAATTTTCCCAAGTTTAGACCAAAAGAAAGAATAAAGAAAATGAGTACTATGAGTACATTTTCATACTATGACCAAATTCTTTTATGAATTCTACTTTGAAAGTTCACAGATTTTAATGTGCTCCAATAAGACAATTTAACAGGTGTTGAAAAAGTTAAGACCTATAATTCTTCATTCAGCAATTCAATCCAAGCTAGAAGCCATTCTAGGAAGAAAATTGCATTTGAAAATTCTGTTTTATCTGCTTTTTCCCTGTGTATACGGATATAGTTGAGATTGAATGAGACTCACGTTTGAAGTATAACATAAGGTACTTTTTCTTCTGTTCTTTTCCAATGGTTTTACTAAATCAGGAATGACTAGCACAGACAAAAATACACTCCAAAATTCTAACATTTAAAAAAGATGCTCTTACCATTCCAAGAGTGCTATGGTAAGAAAAGATGATTTACTGATTTTTCTTGTTTTATAAATCAAGAGCACAAATATGAAATTACATATTTTTATTAGAGTTTTAATTTTATTCATTTAATAATCTATTATGTATTTTCAAATATTAAAATGTAATAACTAAATTATTATAAGATAATTTACAAACTATTTTAACTCTATAAATGATTAATGCTATTTTTTTCAAATTTTTGAATGGAAATAGTATACACATATTAGTTATACATAAGTTTATAGAGTTTTATTTAAATTCAGTTATTATATGATTATACATTTTTAGTAGATATTCCTGAAATTTATAAAATTTATTGATCATTTCATAATTTTGTAGAATTATTCACCTGTCATCACTATGCAATTGTAGAATATTGATATAAGCAAAAAACATTCCATCATTTTTTTTTAATTAGTATTTGCAATATGTTTTCTGTCTATCAAAATTTCTTTTATCTGGGCTGGGGTTGTGGCTCAGTGGCAAAGAGCTTCCCTAGCATGCATGAGGCACTGGGTTTGATCCTCAACACCACATATAAATGAATAAAGTAAAGGTCCACTGACAACTAAAAAAAAATTAATTTGCTTTTTCTGGATCTTTCACTTATAAATGGAATCACATGGACGTTGGTGTCGAATTTTCTTTCACTCAGCAAATAGCTTTTTGGTTTCTCAACATGGTACTTTGTTGCTTTTCAGTGATGAATAGCATTCTATTGTAGGGACATTGCCATGTTTTACTTATGAATTAAAAAATTGATGTATATATGGATTGTTTTAAGTTTGGGGTTATTATGAATAATTCTGTTGTAAATATCTACATGTCTTTTTGTGAGCATGTTTTTATTTCTCTTAGGTATACTTTAGGTGTGGGATTCTTATTTACATAGGAATTTTATGTATAACTTGTTAAGAAATACTAAGTCATTATACAGATTGTCAGTATTATTTCTTTACACTCACCAAGAATATTTAGGAAAGATATAAAGAAACTTGAATACTTAGCCAGGTGCAATGACACACACCTGTAATCACAGTGACATGGGAGGCTAATGCAGGAGAGTCATAAGTTTGAGACCAGCCTCAGCAACTCACCAAAGTCCTATGTAACTTAGCAAAACCCTGTCCCAAAATAGAAAAAATAAAATGGCTAGGAATGTAGTTCATTGGTAAAGCACTCCTGGGTGCACTCCTCAGAATCCTCTTTCATCCAAAAAGAACTGGAATACTCAAATATTGCTGATGCGTTTTTAAAAGTCACCTAATTTTGTGTTTGTTTTTAATGATAATTTTTATTTACTTTTATTTTTTGGTGCTGCTGGGGATTGAACCCAGGGCCTCAGGCATGCTAGGCAAGTGTTTTATCACTGAGCCACATCCATAGCCCTTACCTTCCTTTCTAAGCAAAATTTCAGCTGCTTATAAATCCTTTGTTGATTGCTAATTTTGAATATGACATTTATGCCGTTATGGTCAATATTGTTACAGATTAAAAGTAAGTTGTTAAACACACAATTTTTAATTTGAGCATGGAACATTTTGGATGATATATCATAGCAATTCTGGATTCTGATTTTTTTCTCCTTAAAACCTTTTAAAGTTGTTTTATCTTTTTTTAATAACTTTTTCCTCAGCTAAATCTATGAATCTGTTTCCCATGTGTTATGCAGTCAGTGTCTTGACTGGAGTTTTTTTTAATCACTATATATATATATATATATATATATATATATATATATATATATATGTTATATAATATACACATTATATATGTATAATATGTATTTTATGGGTACATATATACATATATACACATGTATGTGTAATTTTCTCCTTCTTTCTATTTTTATACATATTTTAGCTGTGTTCCATGTAATATATTTAAATTATTGTTCAGCTAGTAATAGAGCACAAAGAATCAAATTTTGTTCATATTTTTAGAAATTTTACGTATGAAATATGTATAAAATTTATAATTGAAATATACAATTTTCATAATGAAATAATTTCACTAATTGAAATACTGAAGTAAATTAATTTTGGAATTATCTATCATCATCATCATCATAACTATCTTATGAATTTACACTAGCTTGTGAAACTAAAAAGAAATTTAAACCCATTATAAACCTTGCAAGTACTATATTTCTTTTTTAAATATTTGATAATTTTATGTTAAATGATACTTTGCTCTTAGATTTCCATTTACTGGATTACTAGAAATATAGCTATGTTTTGGTCCTTTTTATTACTTTAATCTAACCATATCAACTTTAATATGTACATGGATAGAAGAATATAAGTTATATCAAATACAAATAATACAAATACCACATACCAAACATCTCTCAATAAGGATATTTTATATAAATTTTCAATTGACTAAATAGTAAATGGAACCTCTTGAATTGATAGTATATCAGTAACTGATAATTACACTTTTCAGAGTGGTTTTCACAGAGTGAGCAAGACTAGACAGTTCTTAGAGGGTGGGAAGGGAGAGAAAGAGAGAAGAAAGAGAACTGGCCAACACTATTTTTTTTTTGTTTTACACTGAGGATTGAACCCAAGTATATTCTACTATTCTACCACTGAGCTACATTCTCAATACCTTTTTTTATTTTTCTTTGGTGACAGGGTCTTACTGAGTTGCCAAGGGTCTTGCTGAGTTGCTGAGGCTGGCCTAGAACTTGTTTTCCTCTTGTCTCTGTCTTCAAAATTCCTAATATTACAGGAGTGCACCACCACACCCAATTTGAGCAGCACTCTTGATATGTCATTGAAACTATTTTAGGCTTTAGTAACAGGAGAGTTCCCATTGATTAACCCTGCAAGGATATGAATGACCTCTTGGGCAAGACCAGTTTTAGAACAACCTCACCAGAGTTTAAATTGCACTTCAGCAAAAAAAAAAAAAAAAACTGCTTAATCTTTTAAAACCATTATTATTGAAAGAAGTAAATTTTGGGAAAAAAATTATGCTCCAATAGATTTATTAATAGAGTCTGTCTCCTTAATGGAAATGATCACTCTGGAAGATAATCTAATGAAATGCTTAGATTATGCTTTGAAACAGAAAGTATGTATAGATGAAAAGTCAACACTACTATTAGCAGCAGCAAATACATAAATTTCAAACACTGTCTATTGAGTTATCTTCATTTCTGCTATGACAAGGAGAGAAATATTAAATCTACATATTAATTGAAATGTTTTAAAGTCACAGAAAGCATGCACTTAATAGTTCATAAAGTTGATTAAAGTTTTGAGTGTGGTATAAGGTCTGGAGGTCATTTTCCTTTGGTCCATTTTTACAGGGCTGTTCACATCTTTTGGAAGGAAACTGAAAGAGCTTTTATTAGAGTTATAGCAGAACTATGGCCACTCACATTGGAGAATTTTTTGTGAGTTAATAAGTAGACTTTTTTCAGTTGTTTGCTTGAGTAAAGTGATAGAAAATTAAATGGTGGTGTGCCATCGTTGGTCCATTAGGGATGAGGAACTGTAACTACTCCTAGACAAGAAGAAGAACATGCATGTTAAAAAACAAAATATAATTTAAGAGGGCTGACAAGTAATGGAACATATGGATGAACACCCTAGCTCTTTCTTTTTTCTTCTAATGTCCCGCTAATGTTGCCCATTGACCAAATCAAATAGGAAGCTTGGAAAAAGGAAGATTATTAAGGTAGTCCATTCACAGGAGTAAGGGTCAAGAAGTTTTTATAAGATGTATCTCAGGGGCAAACCAAAGACATCTAGAGCAGAGGTTTGTTCAGCTTTTTATTTTCCTTTTAGCCTGAACAAAAAACATCATATTAGTTCTTATTTCAACAAGGTCAGCCTGTGCAACTCTTTACAACCACACTCTAATCATAAGTAGGCTTGTTCAATTTCATAATATCTCCACAGCTGTATTGCTGGGTATGAGACTACTCACCACAAAATTACATTTCTTCTTCAAACAATTCTTTAGATATGCACAAAAATAAGCCATTTTTACCACTGGATATTTGCAGGTTACTGTACTCATGGCTGTACATATATGATATAATTAGAAAGTCATTTTTTGGTAAGATAAATCCAGTTATATCAACAATGTAACCTATAGGGAGATAAACAACAATGAAAGTCTACTATAATATGCAGTGTATGGACCCAGAAGAAGGTGTTTCTCCAGAGTAAGATTTAATACTTTAAAGTGGTTCTTGAAAATCTTTGTACATGTTTTTGGTTCTTATATTCAAACCCATTTTTAGATGTTTTGCTTTCATAATGTGTTCAATGAGTATTACATATGAAATATTGCCAGCTAAAATGTCAAATTGATTTCTCTTTGTGTGCTGTTATTTAATATTTTATTTGCTCACTTATTCATTTACTCATTAATATTTTTCTATAAATATTTATCAAGTGCCTTCTACGTGTCAACAATTTTTTTCAAGTACTCACAAAATCAAAGCCCCACCCGCAGGGATTTTATCTGTTTTCAATTTTTCAAAGACAACTGAGTTTTTGAGAACCAGTTAAGTCAAACTCTCTAGCATATTTTGAAACAATATATTGTGTTAGCTTTTACAAATGTGAAAGCTTATTGGGGGATTTCTTTCTTTGTATTTTAATATTTATTTTTTTTAGTTGTAGTTGGATGCTATACCTTTATTTTATTTATTTTTATGTAGTGCTGAGGATCAAACCCAGGGCCTCGAACACGCTAGACAAATGTTCTACCACTGAGCCACAACCTCAGCTGGAGATTTCTTCTCAAGTATACAGTTGCCAACAGATTGCTTAATGTGATGTGTATGTATGTGTGTGTGTGTGTGTGTGTGTGTGAGAGAGAGAGAGAGAGAGAGAAAGAGAGAGAGAGAGAGAAGTAAACCAGAAAGTTTGTGTGTGTGAAGGCATCTTAGAGTATTATACCTAATTATTTTTAAATAGGTTTCAGAAAATTTTATTGATATGTATTTCATAATGTAATTGATTTGTAACTAGTTAAATTAAATCACTGTTATCACCTGTAGATCCCTTTACTTGTCATATTTAGAGTTCTGGGGTCATAGTTTAAAATTATTCTAATGCTCATTTGAACAACATATTTACCAAATAGATTACCTTTAGGACCATATCTTAAAAAATTCACAGTTTTTTGTTTAAAAGTCATACCCAAAATTTGACATAGAAAAGTCAGAAAACTGTGCTTTAGTAATAAGTAATTTATTAAAGATGCTAAAATCCCCTATTACTAACATACCTTCAACCTTTTCTAGTGTACTGATCACTCTTTCAATATTTATTAATATTTACTTTAGTTATATAGTTATACATAAATGAATTAAGAATAAAATAAAATATTATGGCAGTTTAGTTATAAATTAAAGTGAATGATTTGTAAAACTAAAGAATGCTTTTGGAATCTTCTAATCATTTAAGAACTGGAGAAATTTGGTGCTAGCTCTGGGCGGCACATTGCTTACTGGTGAATATACTCAACTCTCTACACACCTGAGAAGGCATCTATTCATCCCTGAAGTCAGAAGTGCCTGGCGATTAAGTGACACTAGAAAAAGACCACAGGGAAAAAGAACAAACTTATCTCAGAAACTTGTTTAAAAATCAATGTTTGTACTAACTTCACCCATAAATATGTCTATCGTTCTGCCTAAGAGGATTTGTAAGCTCAGTAGCACATTTCAATTCAAAATAAATAGCAATATAACTTTGGGGTAGATTTCTACTTCAGGCTACTGCAGTGTTCTCTAAACAGGGATCCTTTTTCTCTCTGTGCTTTGAGAATGAGATCTGAATATTGACATAATATCTACTTTTCTCTAGCCATACAATTATATAGGAAACATACAAATAACTAGAGAAAAATTATATTCCAGAAAAGGATTGCCTTGAATCAATTATAGATTATCTATCATAGAGAAACAAATGTTAAACTAATATGGTGTAAAGATATTCTAGGACTGCTTGGATATGCTTTTGTTAGTTTTTTTTTTTTTTTTTTTTTTTAGGCTTAGAATATGACTATTCCTTTGTAAATCCTTCCTCATGCCATGCCTCACTGGAGAAAATCAGTATTGATATGAGGCAGTTAAAATTGACTGAAACGTGGTCATTGATAAGATACAAAAATATTGTCTCTCCGGGATGTTCTTGCTTTATTTAAACAAATAGAAATGTATAGAAGCAACTTCTCTGAGAAAATTCTTTGCCTATGAAAGAGAGCCCAAAGGGTCAAGTTAGCTTTGGAGCAAAAGGTCTCTTAGTTGCATGACTCTGACTAAAACATGTATCATAAAATATTTATTCAAATTGTAGTCATTAGATTCAAGATATAACATTGTCCATGCATAAAAATGAAAATTCTATTGTAGATTCTAACAGCACAGACTCTGAAGCCATACAAAGTGTGCGTGAGTCTTGAAGATACCGCCCAAGTGTCCTGGTGCTCACTGCAAATCAGATTTCTTTCCCACTGAAATGACATGAGATCATCCACCTAACAAGATGGTTACAGAATTTGAATGGGTTATAGCTTCCGAGAATGTAGAGCAGTGCCTTGCAAAAAGGAAATATGACACAATTTATGTGCATTACTAACATAATTATTCTTTAATTATCAGTTTTGAAATAGTTCAAGAGGGCTTTCATACAGATCAATTTTGTTTACTGGAATTCTCTATCTGGGATTTGCATACCAAGGCCTGATTAAATTATAAATCATAGTTTTCTTTTGGTTTATTCCTGTGTGGTAATTTACCCCAAGGTCCTAGAATTATGAAAACAGTTGATAGTTTGTTTTAATCTATCAATATTTGTATCTATTTATATATCAATTATTATTTTGAGACTCATGAGAAAAGATTATATATACTCAGGGATATCTATTTTAAAATCACTTAATTTTTAGACTTATCACACTTTTCTTACATTAGAAAAATTTCTTTATTTACCCTGGTCTTTAACATATTAGACTCTAACAATATACAGTATATTTTTCCAACTTGTGCTGAAGTATATAGAGCACAGATTTTTACAAAAACGCATATGCTTTTGCAACCTGAAACTAAATAAAAACAATGATTAACAGGTGAGGAATTCCCTGAATTCTTGCTTCTGGTCATTAAAATAGCCCCTAAAGGATGTTTCTGTCCTTACCTTGAACAATAATAATATTTCACTTAAATTTGTGTATGATTGTATACACAGTCCATGGTCTCAGTAAGTAGAATACTCACAGAATGATAATTTATTTTAGTTCACTGATATATTTGTGATCTACCCATTTTGTTACATATAGTTAGGTTTTTTCTCATTATGCTAGATCCAAGAATTGTCCTATCACAAAAACGTTATAACAGTTATCATTTTAGCATTGATAATAAATTGAGTTATGGGCTGGATTATAGCTGAGTGATAGAGCACTTGCCCAGCAAGTGTGAGGCACTGGGTTCGATCATCAGCAACACATAAAAATAAATAAAATAAAGGCATTCTGTCCATCTACAAGTACAAAAAAAATTTTTTTAAAAATGAAACATGACCAGTTGGGAACTCTTACACCAACATTGTTAAGTTTTTAGTAATTCGTTAATAGTGTCTCCCTAAGGAATTGAATTATTCTATGATTTCTTAGCCTTGCCACTTGTACTTTGAGCTGGGAAAAAAAAATCTCTGTAATAGGGCTGTTCATTGTAGCGTAGAATGTTCACAATCACTCTGGCCTCCACCAACTGAATGTCATCAAGTAGGAAGACTTGCACCCCACTCAGAAACACTGAATCAATGAAGCTTAGAATTTGCATATAGTTGAATTGAGTAGACACATCTAAATAGTTCACCTAAGTGTCTGTCCCAATTAGCAGCCCCACTAAATGTGAAAATGTTCTGTTTGCTGTAAAACTTGTCTGAACTCAGTGCTTTCCATTTATTTTTATGTAATTTTAGCCACATATGTGAATGGGTAGGGGTGTCTTATTTTGGGTTTGATTTGCATTTTTTGATGACTAATGATGAAACCCTCTTAAGATATTTTTAGCTATTTGCAGAACCGATATTGTGAAGTGTCTTTTCCAGTATCTTCCTGTTTTCAGGTTGAGATATCTTTCATTTTCTTACTGATTTTTTTTAGAAATTACTATCATTTTTGATATAAGGCAGTTGTTAGAAGTGCACATTGTGCATATGCATGCATTTCCAAGTCTGTAATATGCCTTTTCACTGTCTTAATACTGTGCTCTGTAGAAAATGTATTCTTTATTTTAATATAAATTAGTCATTTTCAACAGCATAACTTTTTCCATCCTATTTAAGAAATATTGTCATGAAGATACAAAAATATGCCATGACTTCTAAACAGTTTCCTGCCTTTATTTTTCAAATACAGATCTCTAGTCAATCTTGAATTGCATTATTCTGTATAGTTGGAGGAAAGTTGTTCAGATATGTTTTCCTCATTTAGATAGCAAATTAACTCCACTGTTTATTAGAAAATAAATACCTTTTTTATGTTGCTTCATTGTTGACTTTGTCATAAATTAAATGGCCTTATAGGTTTGTTCTCTTTGTGCACTATTTTCTAGGCCATAGGTCTGTACATAATTGCAGCATCATACTGTGGTAGTAGACAATAGACTAATGACCAGTTTCTAGCAGTGGGTCATCTGGTAGAACAGGCACGCTTGAGCCACATCCCCAGCCCCCCTACTTCCGATTTCTTAATTTTCCTCCACTCATAGGTTTTCCTGGATGCTTTCTCCTAGTTCTCTTGCCCAAAATCAGACTCGCAGGTTCATGCCTTGGTGGCCTTGGCTCTCCAGTTTGGCCCCAAACTTCCATTAGCATGTGCAGTGAAGGCCATGGGTTAACATGCTCGCTGTGCATTTTATTATTTTCTGAAGATTCTTGAAAGTCTAAATAGGCTTTCTGCAATTACCTGGCTATTAAAAATGTGTAAAATGTCAGCTTTCACATCTTTATTTCCTTATTTGATTTCTGCCTCCTCCAAGAGCTGTCAGCTGAGGACAAAAGCAAATAAAGAAGAAATTTTCTGGTTTTATTCTTTCTTTATTTTATATTTGGGATTCTCTGCATCTTCAGGCCATGATGGGTTTTTAAATAGAATGTTTTGAAGGTCACTAAACTGGTTCTCATTATTCAGACCTAACGTTTCTTATTCCTTTCTGCATCTTAAGTTGAAACAAAAGTATTCAATTTATTTTTAAAAATGCATTTCTTTTTAAATTTTTATTTATGTTATGAGGTGCTAAGAATTGAACCCAGTACCTTACACATGCTAGGCAAATGCTCTATCATTCAGCCAAAACTCCAGTCCTCAATCTGTTTTTAAACTAGTCTTTCTCATCTGCCTCTGGTAGTCAAGAGATTTGCTTGGTTTTGTTTGGTTTAGTTCTATGTGCATAGGTCAGATACTATGGGTTCAATGTGGTTGGAGTTTCTCTCCTGTATTTACATGCAGACTTTATTGCATTTGCCAAATCTTTTTTTAAATTCTGAACTATTATCCTTTTAAGTATAATTCTTCCCTCTCCATCTCTTGAATTTGATGTACATTTATGAATGCCAGAATTTCTTAAGAGATCTTTTGTGCTTCCTATCTTGTCCTATTTTGCATTTTCTTTTCTCTGTGTGCTTCACCCTTTGAATATTTCTGTAAATCTGTCTTTAAATTCCAACCCTCTCTATTTTGGAGTATCCATATCTTATCCTTAATCCTAGATATTTCATGTTTCAGTTCTCAGTTCATTTTTAAAGATCACAATTGTCTGCTGGAATTCCCAATCACTTCTTCTATAAAACCCACTTTGTATATCTCCTACAACATATTAAACCATCTTGTACTTAATTCCTCATCTTACCATTCCAGTATCTGTTATCTGTGAGACTTCTATTCTCCAGCTTTTCTATTGATTTTGGTCATATTTTCTTTCCATTTTTTACATGTAGCACTTTTATGCATGGCAGATATTGGGTGTCAAAAATGATACATTCCTCCTTATAAAACTACTTTCTACCAGAAGTGTTTCTTATTTTCTTCCTTAAATACATGGGGTGAGAGCCTGGTTATTTTATGTCAACAAGAATGGGAGAGTCAGCTGTTGCCTTTGAACCTATGTTAATTTCTCCCTCTCATGATGATCTAGTGGAGAGCCCATTGTATTATCACTGTTGAAATACTGCCAGTTTTTACCTGGCACTTTAAATTCTTCAGCCCATCTTTTCAGCCTGGTGTTCCATGGGGCTTCCATGCTCTACAGCTATGCTTTCAGAGAGTATAAAAGCATAGCTAGGGCAACAATTGTTTCCTAAGCACTCTAAGTCTATGGGAGACTTCATCTTAATTTTAAACATAGTTTTGGCTTAGTTCCCTTCTCTAAGGCAGTAACAGAATTAAATAAATATTCCTGTGAGCATAGCCATCTGTGCATTTGGTGATACTTGATTTGAAATTTGCCATGTTGAAATTTGAGACAACTGACATCTTTCCCTGGTAATGACAGGTGATCAATCATACCTAGAATAAGAAAAAGAATATAAAAGGTGGAATGCGTTTTACATTTAGATTAATCTTTATATCTGTTTTTGCCACATATGCTTCCAGTCTTCTGATGTGAATAAAAGACATTATGTTTTATACACATGTACTTATATATGTCTTTTTTCATTTGCTAAAATTGGTACCTCATCAGTTATATATTACTTAACTCACCTTCCATTTCTATAAAATGTGAATGATAGTCACATTGCTAGAGTTAAAATGTAAGATTTTTGTGTAAGATAAATGCATATATATATATATATATATATATATATATATATATATAGTTAAGGTAGAAATTTACAACAAATAATATCCAATGTGATTAATAGCATATTCAAATTTCAAAATATCCTTGAGCATTTATATACATAGCAAGCATTTTAAAGCTTATATTTGGGGGAAGTAGAGGCTGAGAATTTAGCTCAGTTGGTACAGCATTTGCTTAGTATGGGCAAAGCCCCAGGTTCAGTTCCCAACACACCATAAACACACACACACACACACACACACACACACACACACACAAATATACACAAGCTTATATATTGCATAAACAAAATTGCCATTTTATGTTTTATAAAAAAATCACTAGTCTTTGAGAGAAAAAACATAAATTAACTTAATGTAAGAGAAAGATCCAACATGAAAGATAAATATCATTGTTGAGCCAAACTATAGATAAATTACATCTAACAAAGTCTTTGTTCTGTAAATTCCTTATAGATAATTAAAAGAAAAAATATTTGAGGACAGAGAGAAACCCTCATAGCAAAGAATAGCTCTCAATTAAAAAAGGATAGACATATCAGTTAAGCATTAATAGAAAGTAGTTTAATTTTTATAATGGTAAATATTTTTATTCTTAGTTTAGAAAGTAGTTTAATTTTTATAATGGTAAATATTTTTATTCTTGGTTTAGAAAGTAGTTTAATTTTTATAATGGTAAATATTTTTATTCTTGGTTCCTATAGGAATGGATTTTCCATTACGTATAATGTCATTTTAAAAATTCCACAAATCTCTTTGCTTTTCCATGGAGTCTAGAAATAAAGTTTCTACAATATAATAAAATTTATAAAGTATATGTCTATGGAAAAAATGTACACAAACATTTAATTCCCTGAATGTCTTAGTCAGCTTTTTTACTGCTGTGACTAAAAGATGTGGACAGAACAATGTTAGGGAAAGAAAAGTTAATTTGTGGGCTCACAGTTTCAGAAGTCTCAATCCATAGAAAGCCAGCTTCATTCCTCAGGGCGACAGGTGAGACTAAAAATCATGGCAGAAGAGTGTGGTTAGGGAAAAGTGACTCACATGATGATCAGAAAGCAGAGAGAGAGTGAGACTCCACTCTCCATATACAAAATATACACTCCTTAGCCTCACCCTCAATGGACCACTTCCTACAGCCACACCCCATCCGCCAACAGCCAACACCCAGTTAATCCAGTCAGAGATGAATTTACTGATTAGTTTAAAGCTATGACCCAATCATTTCTTCTCCAAACTTTCTTGCATTGTCTCACATGTGAGCTTTTGGGGGACAGCTCACATCCAAACCATAACACTGGACTAGAAGATCAAAGATTACTCTTTGTGGTAAAATAAGTATTATTATTATTTTTTTTACTTAGTCCTATATCTACTCATCTCAATTTTTTTTTCAACTGAATCAATTTATTTCTTTTCAAAATCAGTTTCTATGGATCATATCCACTTGGATTGTTGTCTATAATAACTTTTATTCACTTTTAAGGATTAAATTTTCTTCATTTTATTATTTTTTCTTTAATAGAGGAATAAAAATTTCACACTTGCTGAGATCTTTCTGCTCTCAGGTATTTTTTATTTTTTATTTAATTTCATCTAATTTCTATTGGGAACTATTTTTGTCAGTAGAAATAGGAAATTGTGGAATAAATTTCTTTAATTGCCAATATATAAAGCTTAATGTTGTTCTAAATATATTTAAGGAATCCTCAAATTCTAGATGAAACTCAAAAATTATATTCAAGGTAGTCTCCTATCTTGGCTTTCTCAGATTGGATATTAGTTGATTTGACTACTTAGTGATGACTAATTGAAGTTTAGTTATAAATGTTGGCATCCATATTATAGCCAAATGTGATGAATGTTTCTTGTGGGGAAAAAAAAAACACTCAAAAGTGAGTTTTATAGTTGTCACACTAAATTCCTCTGTATCTGTTTACTTACGCAAGTAGAATTAGTAAACAATTACATGTTTCTTTTATACCATATACATAAATAAAATTTAAATAACTTTTCCATGTTTTATATTCAAATTCAATTGTGTCTAAGCTACCTTAACATTTATAAGAGAAGCAGATTCAATAGAAAAATAAACTCTGAAACCTTAAAGTAGTAACTTATAATTTTGGAAATCTCTCCTATGGCTCACACATTATAATGCTACCAACTTTCAGAATGTCCTCCCAGCACACTCTTATTACTTTGCTAATAAATGCCTTCTATTCAATATGTTGGACTTATTTTTATATTTTGTTAGCTGTGAAGTTTCTCAGTAGGAAGCTATCACCTAATAACAAAATTGAGCATGTATCCTTTCAAAACAATTTAATAGTTTTCGTAAAAAGGCATTCTGTAATATTTTCCCCTCTGTCAATTGAATAAATCAAACAATCATTCGACTGTAGATGAAAATATTAATGCATATCAGGATCTCATTTTTTTTTCATGAACAATCACTACTTTTGACCAATAAGATTTTTAAAAATATATCTCATGATACCTTTAAAACACTAAGGCAGGAGTTTGCAGCATACAGTATGATGAGATATATAAAAAAGCCTTTTTCTTCAATATAAGAAGATATAAATCTTTGATTTTGCTTCCAATACACTTGTTATTGCTTCCAAACAATGTATCTTCCAAAATAGATTTAGATCTTGATAGGAGGAATGAAAACTAAATGGCACAAAATATAAAAACTCAGACCATATATATAAAATATTATTGTATCCTTCATGATACTGCACATAAACTACCAATAGAACAAATATCCTTTTTTTTTAATTTCTGACCTATATTTTCCTCTTTTTATATTTATTTTTTAGTTTTAGGTGGACACAGTATCTTCATTTATTTTTATGTGATCTTTTTTTTTCCTATGGACAATGTAAATTAAATGTAACTTATAGTATGTCCTTTTATTTTCAAACTATGGGACACTAATCACACAATCTTCTAAATAATGTACTTACAAAATCAAACACTTGCACCATATAATATCCCATTCATGTTACTATATATTTATATCATATCTTCATTTAGATGCCAAAGTTCCTGTTGCTATTGGTCACATGTTGATATTTATTTATATTTTGTTTTTACTCTTAACTTTTCAGAGCAAGAAATTACCCAGAGTAAGTCATCAGTAAAAGTATTGACTGACATTAATCCCAGCATATTACAACCCAATGATGTATTGCATTATTATTGTGATTACTTTGGGTACATTTTTTTCAAGTAAGTATCATTTTTGTTTTTATAGCTGCTTTTGCTACATATAAAAAACATTTGAATGCCTAAATGAGTATCAGAAGGAAACCACAATACATTTCTCAAAAGCTTTGCTAATCTATAATTCATTCTGATGTTTCCATCTTTACATCATTTGGTTTAACTCAAGTCAGGAGGAAAAAGCAAACACCTTGATGCCTAGATTACCTTTGACAGTCTCCTGTGACTCTAGGTCATAGCCATACATGTTCTATGAGCTGAGTGATTGCCTTTCTCAAGAGTGTTGCTACCTTTACCATATCCCACGATACTTTTAGTTTTATTATAAAGTTTAATTAGATATTTAAGTGTCCTGCTAACCCTTAGTAGCCCATTGTAGCAATTTCTTCAATTTTGTGGTAGGATAAAAATCACACTTGTCATAGTACAATCACCATATTTTGGGTATATTTGAGGAAAAAAAAAGAAGAATGGGCTGAGTATGAAACAACTTTTGTTTGAATTCATAGATGACTGATATTTTATCATGGAAACTTGGGCAACTGAGACATCACCTGTTGAGATTTATTTTCTGTGTTTGTCATTTGAGGGCAGTAATAACAAAAGGACAAAAGTAAGGTAGTAAGACAAAAGGACATCATACAAGGGAACACTCTTTGTAAATATATGTTCTTACTTATATGTTAATCATTTGAAACTTACTTTTATAACTACATGTCTTAAGTCAACCTTCTTATGAGAAACTCTAGGAACAAGATCTTTCAATAAATATTGCCTAGGCTATAGTATAGTATGTTGAACCATTTCAATATTGTCAAAATGGGATCAAAATTAAGAAATAAGAGGAATTAATAGATACTCATTTGTGTACCTTGTAGGGTCAGATTATCTATGCATTTTTTTTAATTCATTGAGTTGGGGGGATCATGAAGTACCTATGAGAAACTTTTGGCTGAACAGAAAAATTTCAACATCCTAGTCATAGTACACTTGAATTCATTAGATAGGTACTGGATGCATGACAAGATATCAATAAAGAAGCAGTTGCAGGTGAAAGGCATCTGGTGATTTTAAGTCAGCCTCATTAAGAGTACATGAAAATCCATAAGTGGAAAAAAACTAGAAAATTTTCAGCATTGAGAATACAAAATAGAGTGCAGAAAAAGCATCCTTATGACTTGAAGCTCAAGGGTTTATACTATAGGATTCCATTTATATAAACTCTAGCAACTCACAGGACAAATCTACAATGCTGGGGAAAATATCGTGGGTGCTCTGAAGTTTGGTGGCTAAGAGAGAGATGAAAGGCGCAAATGACTGCTGATAACTCATATTTATTATATGAACTCTGTTCAAATCAGTGTTTACCCTTCATTAAATAATTGTCACTTTTATTCTAAGTTGTTTATTTTAAGAATATACTATAATTCATAAAAATAACTTCAACAAAAAACCACATTCTAAATGTATACATTGAACCTTAATCCCAAATTCAATGGTATTTTGAGATGAAGATTTAAGAGACAATTAGGAGCAGATGAAGTCATGAGTATGCCTTCTTATGATAGGATCAGGGCCCTCAAAATTAGGGACACCAGGCTCTAATCTATATATTGTGGGGTCGGGCTCCAAATTCCTCAATAGGACACCCATAGCACAAGAGTTAATAACTAGAATCAACAAATGGGACTTACTCAAACTAAAAAGTTTTTTCTCTGCAAGAGAAACAATAAGAGAGGTAAATAGGGAGCCTACATCATGGGAACAAATTTTTACTCCTCACACTTCAAATAGAGCCCTAATATCCAGAGTATACAAAGAACTCAAAAAATTAAACAATAAGGAAACAAATAACCCAATCAACAAATGGGCCAAGGACCTGAACAGACACTTCTCAGAGGAGGACATACAATCAATCAACAAGTACATGAAAAAATGCTCACCATCTCTAGCAGCCAGAGAAATGCAAATCAAAACCACCCTAAGATATCATCTCACTCCAGTAAGAATGGCAGCCATTATGAAGTCAAACAACAACAAGTGCTGACCAGGATGTGGGGAAAAGGGTACACTTGTACATTGCTGGTGGGACTGCAAATTGGTGCAGCCAATTTGGAAAGCACTATTCCCCTTCTCGGACTATTCCCCAAAGACCTTAAAAGAGTGTACTATAGGGATACAGCTACATAGATGTTCATAGCAGCACAATTCATAATAGCTAGACTGTGGAACCAACCTAGATGCCCTTCAATAGATGAATGGATAAAAAAAAAAGTGGCATTTATACACAATGGAGTATTACTCAGCACTGAAAAATGACAAAATCATGACATTTGCAGGGAAATGAATGGCATTAGGGCAGATTATGCTAAGTGAAGCTAGCCAATCCCTAGAAAACAAATGCCAAATGTCTACTTTGATATAAGGATCACAACTAAGAACAGAGTAGGGAGGAAGAGCATGAGAAGAAGATTACCATTAAAAAGGGACAAGAGGTGGAAGGGAAAGGGAGAGAGAAGGGAAATTGCATGGAAATGGAAGGAGACCTTCACTGTTATACAAAACTACATATAAGAGAAAGTGAGGGGAAAGGGAAAAAAAAACAAGAGAGGGAAATGAATTACAGTAGATGGGGTAGAGAGAGAAGATAGGAGGGGAAGGGAGGGGAGGGGGATAGTAGAGGATAGGAAAGGCAGCAGAATACCACAGACACTAGTATGGCAATATGTAAAAATGTGGATGTGTAAACGATGTGATTCTGCAATCTGTATACGGGGTAAAAATGGGAGTTCATAACCCACTTGAATCAAATGTATGAAATATGATATGTCAAGATCTATGTAATGTTTTGAACAACTAATAATAATTTTTTAAAAATAGAGACACCAGAGAGCTTGCTTTCTCTTTATTTCCTCTATCTAAAAACAGAGAAGGCAACTGTCTGCAAGCCAAGAAAAGAGACCTCACCAAAAACAAACCACATTCGTACCTTGATTTAATGTGTAGCCTCCAAAACTATGAGAAAATGAATTTCTGGTCTACTTTAAAACTGCTAGTGCATGGAATCTTGTTAGGACAGCCAAAGGTTTTGTTGCTTTAAAAGTCACATGATGAGTTGTAATCACACTATGCTGGTTCTAAATATCACTCAAAGATTAAACCACAGTAAGAATCATTGGTTGACTCTCATAATGTATCTTCCAAACTTTGGGATGGGGTAGTAATACAACACATATATTTTATTGTAGTGTTTTGTTCAGAATTTATTATTTTACTTCACTTTAAGGTTTGCTATAAATCCTAGTATTGCAAAAGGAAGAGATTTATCATTGTCCTTTGGTGTTATCATACAATTCACTGATCCATGACTCTTATTAAACCATAGAGATCCTGGTTCACATTTTCAAGTGGTTTTTCTTGAGTATAAGACAGTATTGAACTTCCATTTTCTAGTTTAATTTGTTCACATTGTAAGAATCTAGATGATTCAATTCTACTTTTCCTTACAGAATAGATGGTGAAGGCATATTAAAAAGATGTATAAGAAAATGTGGCTTTCCTGACATGTTAGAATTATAGTATGAGTAAATTCTCCATAAATTCTATCTGAAGTGAAATTAGTTATATAGCTCATACCTTATTGATTGAGAATAAAGATTTCATACAGTACCCTTTATATTATATTACAATAAAATATAAACTGTATAATTAAATAATATTTGTGGTGGAAATCACTTTGCATCACAATAATTATTGGTCAATATTCATTAATTTTTGGGGGTGGGGGTGCATCAGGGCACTTAATCACGGAGCCACATCCGGAGCCTTAATTTGTTATTTTTAGAGACAGGGTTTCAATGAGTTGCTTAGTGCCTCACTTTTACTGAGGCTCACTTTGAACTCACCATCCTCCTGCCTCAGCCTCCCAAGCCATTGAGATTACCGGTTGCACTACTGTGTCTGGTCAATATATACTGAAATTTCAATGACAACATGAGGTAAAATTGACACAAATAATTGATTTCAATTTTTCATAGAAAATTTTTTTTTAAAATTTATTTCTATAGAAAATGAGATAGATATGCTGTGATAAAAAAGAATACATATTTGAAAAATGAATTATCCAGAGAATTCCTAGTACAGGTTATTGACATTTTATATTCAGTTCCTGTCTTGTCTACTGTGATAAAGAATAAAGGTCATTCAGTATGCAACACCCCGTGAAATTGCTGTGAGTTTATTGTGAGCCAGTAAAAACTGACTTTGATGCATTCATGCAAACAGAAAGATATTGTGATCACCAAATTTTTATTGACAAGAAGTTTCATTGTTTTCTATTTCTTCATTTTGGTTCTTCTGTCTTGGAAAGCCTATTTCTTTTTATCTAACTTTTCTTTTAAGAAGAGTTTTTTTTTAATTGGTGAATATGAATTAAAATTATACTAATGAACATGGCAGAATGACACATTTATTTTGTGCTAAATGATTCATGGAAAGCTAAGTTTACAATCAAATAACTTAAACATGGTCTGACTTTATTTTTATAATGATGAGATTCCTCAGCCTGAGAAGACGCCAATATTTGCCTTATATTTGACTCCATGGTAGTAAAATAATGACAACGCACACAGGAGCATAGCATGACTATGGGAATCCCCTGCTGTAGGGTTATTCTACAGCTTGGTGCCATTGTGAGACCATAAGTAAATGTCCATAAAATTTATCTGAAATTGATTTCATGGCAACCATCTTTGTTCATAACATTTCTCCTTTAAAAGTTCAGAGACAAAAAGAAAGTTTTAATAATGCTTATCTTTATATAAGCCATGGTGTACTGGATTTCACAGATTTTAAGTTTTCATTTCATTTAGCAAAAAAAAATCAAAATAACTTTTTTAAATTAATTAACTTTGTTAAAGTTTTATTCTCTTTTAGTTCCCTGAAGAGATGCTTTTATCATGTGTAAAAACCTAGGCCATAGGGTGTAAGGAAATTGCTTGTAGGTAGGGAAGACAGGCATGTGCCCATCTAGGAACCTCATGTGTCAATCATATGTCACAGCTTAAGTTTGCTGCAGCAGTAAAGCAGGCTTGGTCCATTATCATAGTAGAGCTTTCTTCTGACCCCACCACATTTTAACAGACACTTTATGTAGTTCATGTGTTATTTTTGTATTAGGGTAATCATTGATAATCTCAAAACAATGGCAAGAGTGTCTCCTAGAATACATTAAAATATTTGAGGTATTTTTAAATTATTTATAAATGTATAGATTAGAAATAAAAGTAGAATATAAAACAGTAGTTATACCCAATATTGCCTAGTACCTTCATACATATCATGCTCTATCAGAGGGGAATTTAATTTTTCTACTAATCACAACTCTAAGAATAGAGATTTTGACTAGGAAAATACATGTAATAATAGTCATTTTGTATTAACTTAGTATAGAATGAATAAATCCTTGAAACACATAACTGTAAAAAGAACTATTCTTTTATTTTTGACATCTTATTTTATTCTTTGCATCCTCTTAAATTCAATTCCTTTTTCATGGAACATATTCTGCAATAAAAATTCCTATTTAACTTATTTAAAATAATTCTCAAATATTGCTAAAATATTGCCTCTTTTAGGAAAACCTCAAATATTCATCATTATTTTATAACTATATTTACCCATCTACTTTAATAACCACGATTCCTTTAAAATAGCAATTTCTATTTATATACAACCAAAAGTCTTGATTAATCATTTGAGGATATTTGAGAAATCTTTTTTTAAAAAATTATTTTTTATTAGAGCATTATAATTATACATAGTATTTGGGTTCCTTTTGACAAAATTATGCATATAAGAAATCTGATTTCAATCCTTATTCCACCTCCCTTTCCTTCCATCCTCCTCCCACTTCTCTTCCTCCTCTTCTTTCTATTATTCTTTTTTTTAAATTAATTGCTTTTAGTTGCAGATGGACACAATATCTTCATTTTATGTATCTATGTATTTACTTATATGGTGCTGAGGATCAAACCCAGTGCCTCACACATGCTAGGCAAGCTGAGGTCTCTACCACTGAGCTACAACCCCAGCCCTATCCATCTATCTATCTATCTATCTATCTATCTATCTATCTATCTATCTATCTATCTATCTATTGGTACTAGGGATAGAACTCATTGTCACTCTACCACTGAACCATATTCCCAACACTATTTTGTATTTTATTTATAGGTAGGGTCTCACTGAGTTGCTTAGCACCTCACCATTGCTGATGGTGGCTTTGAACTTGCAATCCTCCTGTCTCAGCCTCCCAAGCTTCTGGGACTACAGGCATATGCCACTGTGCCAGGTGATCCATTTATTTTTTATTGCTACTTTCTATATATACATAAAGAAGAAATTCCCTTGGTACACACACACACACACACACACATACACACACACACACAGACTGCAGCAGTCTGGCGGGGCACAATTCAGGAGCCACTTGTCAAAAGAAACAAACTTTATTTTTAGAACCACACAGGCCAAACAAAACAGCTCCTCAGGAAAAACCCTCAGAGCCCAACTGCCACCACCGGCTTCCCACAAGCCTCTCCCACAAACACAAGCCTCACCACCTCCCACAATCCTCCTGCTCTTGAGGCCGATTGGCTGGGTCGCGTGGGCGGAGCCAAAGAAGTCTCCCAATGAGCACACCGCAGAAGAGCCAGTCATCTAGGTGTTGCTGGGGCCACTGTGAGCCAATCATCAGCTGGCAGTCTGAAAGTTTGCTGGCAGCTGGAAGTTTGCTGGGGCCCCTTCGGCTGTGGCTCTCAACAACAGACGCACACACACACACACACACAAACACAAATATATAATGTGACTGTTACACTGATTCCATATTTCTTTCCTTTCTTTCCTCTCTCCTTCACATTCTCCAACTTCTACATCACTGATCTTCCCTGTATGTTTCTGATACAATCCTTGATCCCCTCCCTGACTGCTTCTTTCCCTTATTTTGTATTAGTTTACACCTATGAGAGAAAGCATTAGACTATTTGATTTTCTGAGCCTGGCTTATTTCACTTAGCATGGCTTTTCTATATTTCCTTCCACCTCTCAGTAAATGTTACTATTTCATTTTTTTTTAACTGGATTGGACCATAGTAAACTAGAGCATTTCCTAATTAACCTGGCCAAAATGTATAGTAAGGTCACTAGTGCTCATAACAGAGGACAGGTAATTAGTGATGAAATTTTCCTTCAACATTCTTGTCTTCCACTGTCTGAGCGTGTGTTTATGTGTGCGTGCACATCTGAACTTGAGTAGGAAAAGTATTTCTGAGGTAATTTGGAGACATAGATAAGGTTTGAATGAGAGGTTATTTTACTGAAAAATTTCCACCTTTTCATGCTCATTATATTTGAGCAGATTTTGTATAAATAGGCCACTTAAGATTTAGAATTCAATTAAAATTGTTTCATATTGTAAGAAATAAGTAGAACCATTGATTTTCTTTACATTTTAAATATAACTTTTAAAGTTTTACAAAAATTTTTTTCTTTCTCTGCAGAGAAAGGTATTTCTCTGATAATTACTTGTCTACTTATTTTTCACAGATTATCAGAAGGATTTAAAATGTATTTATTGACATTTAAAAAGTCACTCTTTTGGCATCATTATTTGCTAATGAGCTTGTTTTGGAAAGTTTGCAAGCTTATGTGACAGAATGACATTTTATTTTATGAATAAGGTCACCAGTGTTACTTAGTCTATGAGAGGAAAAGGTCTTATTGAAAGGTGAAGCTGTTAACTACATTTGACCTAAAAACTGCTTTAAATTTTTTTAAAAAATGGCAATGAGAATCCATGTAGTGTCTAACCTGTGAGGTGGAGTTTCAGCAATTATCAGGCAATGTCCAGAAAGTGCCTGAGGTTGGGAATTACCCATCACCTGTCAGAGGGGGTATTCAAGCTTATTTCCAAATGACTTGATAGCTATATATTTAGAGACAAATATATGTTTGAAAAGAAGTGCAAAGGCCACTGTTTACTCTGTGGTTCCCCTCCTCTATCATTTGGCACCATTAAAGATGTCTGGAATTCTATGAGCAGAGGTTCTGTGGGATAATTATATGTTATTTTTAGACTCCTTATATGTCAAAAGAGGGACATGAATGTTGTTCTTTAAGGAATGAGGAGTTTCAGTGTTGTTCAAATCAATCTCTGAAATGGCCAAGTTTTTTTTTTAAATGTTAGATTTGTGCCTGTAAAATAAATTGAATGGAACAAGTTCATTTGAATGAAAGTAATGCTCAATGAAAAAAAATTAGTTTTCAAATATGAGCATATTCCTTCCTGCCAAATGCATTCATCTCATTAAAATCCTTTGCAAGTTCATTAAGTTGATTACTGTATTAACATATAAGTGGTATCACAATTCCTTTAATACAATTTGGAATAGGAAAAGAAGGAATACATTGTCTATGTAGGAGACACACCCAGAGAGACAGCCACTATAAAGGCATCGTCATAGTCTATTTGTGATGTTGCAATAAAATACCACAGACGAGGTAATTTATAAAGGCCAACAATCCATTTGTCACCCTCTTTAAAGCTGGGAAGTTCAATTTCAAGTCACCAGCAGTTTCATTGACTGGTGAGGGTCCTATCGGTGGTTCCAAAATGATGTCTTCAACACTACTTTCTCCAGAGAAATGAGCCACTGTGTTCTCACAAAGAAGGCAGCAGTAAGGCCAAGAGGATGCATGCCTTCACTCATTCCTACTATGAGGGAGAAGCCCTCATGATATAATCACCTCTTAGAGGCCCCATGTCTTAATACTATTACACTGGCAACACCTGAGTTTTGGAGTGGATACCTCATATCAAAGTAATAAAGCTAAGTACTTTGAGCCAGTTTCCACTGTCTTTTCAATAATATATGTGAATTATTTTCAAGTGTATATAGAGAGACACTCTTCAAGATTTTACATATTTAAAGCTAATGTTACATGATTACAGCATGTAAATTAACTACTTTTCCTGTCCCTGAAAATATTTTACCAGATAGTTTTTCTATTTGATTTTCAGTTCCTGTTCCTAATTATATGCTAGTAAGAATTAAAATATTGCATCTGCTCACATGACAACTGCGAATGTCAGAAAGTGTTCTAGTATTTCGATTTCACATAGAATCTTATTTTAATCCCACAATAACACTATGTTGTAAGGGCTATTTATTTGCATTTTATAATTTGTAAATGATTATATGAAAATCCATGAGATACTGAGCAACTACCACAGTAGATGGTGGAGCTAAATTTGGATTGACTTCTGAGTCCACTGAAACTATACTTATCTTCTGTGATGGTCAGACCACATTAGAATATTTCAATATGATAGCACTCACATTATGGTATATGATTCATCCTCAAATATTTTCCATTTCAAAAAGCTTTGAGTATTTTATATAATTAAAAAGACTATGATTAATAACATGAGATAAAGACAATGATCACTGATGTTAAACCATTTTAGAGATTTAAAATTATTCCTTTTTTCAATATTCTCTAAAACGCATAACTTGCTGGAACATGGTGGTGTATGCCTATAATCCCAGCACTCCTTGAGGCTAAGGGAGGAGGATAGTAAATTCAGTGCAAACCATTTGTCACCATTTTTAAAGCTGGGAAGTTTAGTTTCAAGGCACCAGCAAGTTAATTGACTGGGGAGGGTCCTATTTGTCTCAAAATAAAATATAAATAGGTCTGGGGTCAGGCGCAGTGGTGCTCACCTGTAATCCCAGTGTATTGGGGGGGAATAGGAAGGATGATTACAAGTTTAAAGCCAGCCTCAGCAAAAAGTGAGGCACTAAGCAACCCAGTAAGACCCTGTCTCTAAATAAAATATAAAATTGAGGTGGCTCATTGGTTGAGTGCCCTTGAGTTCAATCCCCAGTACCAAAAAAAAAAAAAAGACTGGGGAGGGGGATGTTGCTCAGTGACTCAGTGATTAAGTACAATTCTTGGCTGATGTGACAAAAGACCTACAAGAAAAATTTTAGTGGAAGAAAAGTTTATTTGGGGGATCACAGTTTCAGAGGTCTCAGTCTATAGATGGCTGGCTTTATTCCTTGAGGTTCAAATAGGGGCTGAACATCATGGTAGAAGATTGTGGTGGAGGAAAGAAGCTCAATATATGACATCAGGAAGCTGAGAGAGACTTCACTGGCCAGATACAAAATATATACCCCAAAGGCTTGTCCCCAGTAACTCACCTCCTCCATCCATACCCTATCTGCCTTAAATACCACTCAATTAATCCCAATCAGGGAATTTTTTTATTATTATTGATTGTTCAAAACATTACAAAGCTCTTGACATATCATATTTCATAATTTGATTCAAGTGGGTTATGAACTCCCATTTTTTTCCCCATATACAGATTGCAGAATCACATCGGTTACACATCCATGTTTTTACATACTGCCATATTAGTGTCTGTTGTATTCTGTTGCCTTTCCTATCCTCTATTATCCCCCCTCCCCTCCCCTCCACTCCCATCTTCTCTCTCTACCCCATCTACTGTAGTTCATTTCTCACATCCCTCACATCCTCTTATATGTAATTTTGTATAACGATGAGAATCTCCTTCCATTTCCATGCAATTTCCCTTTTTTCTCCCTTTCCCTCCCACCAATCATCCCTATTTAATGTTAATCTTCTTCTCATGCTCTTCCTCCCTGCTCTGTTCTTAGTTGCTGTCCTTATATCAAAGAAGACACTTGGCATTTGTTTTTTAGGGATTGGCTAGCTTCACTTAGCATAATCTGCTCTAATGCCATCCATTTCCCTGCAAATGCCATGATTTTCTTATTTTTTATCAGTGATTTGGTTAAGGCTCTTGTAACACAATCATTTCACCTCTAAGAAGTCTTGCATTATCTCATACCTGAACTTTTTGGGGACACCTCACATCTAAATCATAACACTACCCTCTCTATTGTTCTTTTAGTTGTCTAAGCCTCAGGATTTTCTCTTTCAAATCACTCAGTAGGACTACATAATACCTACTCCTTTCAAGTTTACAAAAATATGCTCAATACAGTGGAGTGGCTGTTCTTTACGTGGAACTGTACTCTACTTAGTGGTAAACATGACCTCTTAGTGGATATCTATAGATCTGAAGTAAGATAAACAATAAAGAGTATTACATAAGCAAATCATAATCAAGAAAAAGATTATCTTTGAGGATGATGGATTCTAACTCAATTTTAAACTTTCTTATGTATCTACCTAGTTTATCATGGTAGCAAATATATAACAGAATTTCAATAACTGGCTGTTGAGTGAAGAGATTTATGTTTCTTAGAATATTAATAAACAGCCTTTTGAAAATAATTTTTCTTTTTGTTATTTGTTCTGAGCATAGCATTATTTCCTATTTTTAGTCAGATTAGTAAATGCATGTGATATCAAACAGAAAGGGCATTAAGATATTAAGAACGCCCAGGCCTTAGCTGACTACATGTACTCTCATGCCGTTCTCTGGAAATAACTCTGAAAACCCTTTTTTCTTTTTCTTTTCATGTTCACTCCCATATTTTTATTTTTTTTTTAATAAATGACAGCGAAATGCATTACAATTCTTATTACACTTATACAACACAATTTTTCATATCTCTGGTTGTATATAAAGTATGTTGACACCAATTCGTGTCTTCATACATGTACTTTGGATAATGATGTCTATCACATTCCACCATCCTTACTAATCCCCTGCCTCCTCCTTTTCCCTCCCACCCCTTTGCCCTATCTAGAGTTCATCTATTCCTCCCATGCTCCCCCTCCCTACCCCACTATAAGTCAGCCTCCTTATATCAGAGAAAACTTTCAACATTTGTGTTTTTGTGGATTGGCTAACTTAGCATTATCTTCTCCAAAGCTATCCATTTACCTGCACATGCCATAATTTTATACTTTTATTCCTGAGTAATATTCCATTGTGTATATATGCCATATTGTTTTTATCCATTCATCCACTGAAGGGCATCTAGGTTGGTTCCACAGTTTAGCTGTTTGAATTGTGCTGCAATAAACATTGATGTGGCTGTGTCCCTGTGGTGTGCTGTTTTTAAGTCTTTTGAGTATAGATGGAGGAGAGGGATAGCTGAGTCAAATGGTGTTTCCATTCCCAGATTTCCAAGGAATCTCCATACAAAGGTGCCAAAAATATGCATTGGAGAAAATATAGTATCTTCAACAAATGGTGCTAGGAAAACTGGAAAGTCATGTGGAACAAAATGAAATTAAACCCCTATATCTAACCATGCACAAAACCCAATTCAAAATGGATCAAGGACCTAGTAATTAAACCAGAGACTCTGCATCTAATAAAATAGAAAGTAGGCTCTAGTCTTATTAATATGGGAGTAGGCCCCAACTTCCTTAGTAAGACTCCTATAGCACAAGAATTAAACCAGGAATCAATAAATTAGACGGAATAAAACTAAAAAGTTTTTTTCTCAGCAAAAGAAACAATCTGTGAGGTGAACAGAGAGCCTACATGCTGTGAGCAAATTTTTACCCCTCACATATCAGATAAAGCACTAATCTTTAGGGTATATAGAGAACTCAAAAAGCCAAGCACCAAAAAAAACAAATAACCCAATCAACAAATGGGCCAAGGACCTGAACAGACACTTCTCAGAAGAGGATATAAGATCAATCAACAAATATATGAAAAAGTGTTCATTACCTGTAGCAAATAGAGAAATGCAAATCAAAACTACTCTAAGATATCATCTCACTTCAGTCAGATGGCAGCTATTATGAAGACAAACAACAATAAGTGTTGGCGAGGATGTGGGGGAATAGGCACACTCATACATTGCTGGTGGGACTGCAAATAACTCCCATTTTTCTAAGTGCATGTTTTACCACCATTTCACAATTTATTGATTTTAAGTATTGTTCTACAACTTACTATGATACCAAATGAAGAGTTTCTTCTTTAATGTCCTCCTTTCGCCTGTTCCCTTTATCCTACCAATGTTGTTGTTTTGTTGCTTTTGAGTATATAATCAATGATTACATATTCTGAAAACAGCAATGTTTACCACAGCTAATCCAGGAAGCTTCCTTTCATATGAAAATTTAAAGTTTTCTGACATTTGTAATATCCTCTTTTTGAAGTTAGTTTATATTCCTATTTTTTAACTTCCTAAAGTGTTTCAATATATACTCATAAAACATTTTCCAAGATGTTTTCTAAGTGTTTTAAAATGCTTAGATATTGTATTAGTTGCATTTATTTTAATAAAGATCTAATTCCAGTACTAGTCTTTCCCTAGTCTGGTTATAAAATGGTCACAGAAGGTCTCTCATTATTTCCTTTTCTAAATGTTTATGTTTTCTATTTCCTGAATCTTGTTTTTCTTTCTTTATTTTTTAATAGTTCATCCCTTTGGAATATTCCTTAGAGGAAAGGAAGGTAAGATTATGAGAATCCATATGTCAAAAATAATTTCATTCTAAACTTTTATTGGGTAATGATTTAGTCATCTTTTTGTCACTTTGACCAAAAAGCATGACAAGAAGAGTTTAGAATGGAAAGTTTACTTTGACAAACAGTTTCTGATTTCTAGTCTATGCTTGGCCAAATTCATTGCTCTCAGCCTGACATGAAACAGCATGTGATGGCCAAAGGATGCATTGAAGAAAAGATGCTCACTTCATGACAACCAAGAAGAGAGAGAGAGAGAGAGAGAGAGAGAGAGAGAGAGAGAGAGAGAGAGAGAGAGAGAGAGAGAGAGAGAGAGCGCGAGAGCGAGCACAGTGCTTGTTAGGGAAGAAATATAAACCCCAAAGGCAAACTCCCTGTGACCTATCTCTTCCAGTCACACTCTACCAATTATAGTTATACCACCCAGTCAATCCAATCAAACATACCAATCCACTCATTAGGTTACAGCTCTCGTAATCTGATCTGTTTATATCTGAGCATACTTGCTTTGTCTCATGCATAAGCTATTTGGGGATACCTTATATCAAAACCATAACAGCTGAATAGTTAAAATACAGAATTCTAGATTGGAAACCACTATTGTTTAAAACATTGGAAGGGATTGCTTATTTTTCCCTCACTTTCAGGTTTGGTGCTTATAAGTCTGGATCCATTCTGATTTATTTTTCATCTATGATTCATTTGTTTCCCTACCCACACTCAAGAAGGTAATAAGAGCTTTCTTCATTCCTGTTCAGAAATTGTAATGATGCATCTTAGAATTAATAAGTCTATTTTTCATGTGCTTTGTATACAAAGCACTTAGAATCCAAAAATCCTTGCTCTTCAATGTTGAATATTTTTACATTCTTTCTTTTAAAATAGTATCCTCATTGTATACTTTGTTTTCCAATTATGAAACTTCCAGCATTTAGATATTGGATATTCCAGCATAATCATCATTTTTCTTATCTGTTTTCTAGTATTTCCTATTTTCTTATTTTTTTATGTTTTCTCAGAAATTACCTCAATTTTTCTTCCATATTATAAAAAATAAAGCATATTTTAAAAGAACTTTCTTATTTTTTTCTAAACAATATAGTGTTCTACTTCTGTAGATATTGCTTTTAGTTATCTGAGATTATCTATCTTCTCTAAACTTTTCTTATGATTCATGAATTATCTTTTTTCTCTTATTCTTTTTACTCTCATAGCCCTACTATTTGTTTGTTTTGAGTTATCTAATATCAAAGTCTTTCCTTGAATATTTGATATCCCTAAGTGTAACTCTTACATTATTGCAAGAAAAAAATCAATTAACAATGCTGTTTTGTATATATATGTGTGCAGTATTCTCAATGGAAAACTTCTCTGAGGGTGACCAGATGAATGTAATTTTAGGATTTTTTTTCAAAGAATTCCAATTATATGTATTTAGAATACTTTGTGTTTTTACTTTTCATTTCTGTACAGAACACGTTTCTAGATGCTTGCTTCATTAAGTTGGATAGGTGTGTAGAAAGCAGTGAGCATTAACAACCTGTTAATTTCTAGCATTCTTTTTTTTTTATTGGCATTAAAAGTTTTTTTTTGGAATTTGATCCACAATCTATACAAGTTATTTACAAGACATGAAAATGGAAAACAGCACAAAATACAATTGAGGTATAAGCTAAGAGCACAGTATGTCATGTTTCAATAAATATAATTCAAAATTTGTAAACTAAGTGACCAGATAGATGAGTCATTTTTTTAGTAAAACCATATAAAATATTTATTTCACGTGAGGTAGAGGACAGTTTTGTGTGTCATGTAATGCAACCAACCACAGCAATTTTAATCATAAAACTGTACATCATTGGCAAAATTATAAATTGAATTATGGTCAATATATTTAACAATTTGTTTCAACAGTTGCAGAATAGTTAATTCATTTACTGCCTTCACAGGTTAAAAATTCAGAAATAATTTAAGACTGCTATTTTGGAATAAAATTATCAGGATAAACAAGTACTCCTAACAAGATAGTTAAAAACAGTATATTTTATTTTTCACAAATTCTAATTTCCCCAAAAAATGTCCTAGACTTAGCAATTAATTTAGTAGGATGCTTTTACTAGAACTACTTTAAGTATGCTGTGCTTTATTTTCAAGTGAGGTATCTCTATTGAAGAAAAAAAAAATCTTATAAATTCATTTTATATTAAACTACTTTGTTTTATGGGCTTCATTTTTAAATTTTTTTTACATTTCTAATTGAAAAACTGTAGCACTACATAAGACATTTAATTCTATTCCTAAGCAGGCTTCAAACTGTATTATATTGTTTAGAAGCCAGTTAAGTGGAAAGATTTTACAAAAAAAGGAAAAGACTGTCCTTTTAAAGAAGATGCATTATAAAATACCCATATGCTTTTCTTCCAATAGTGGAAAGGCTTAAGTATTCTATACTAGAAAAAGAAAATTTTAAGCAGTTTATTCAATTTACCAACATATAATACAGCAGCTGTATGTCCCTTATTGCTGATAGCTTCAATAAAAACTATTAACAAGTAGTTCCAAGCACAGGAATAGATGTACAGTATGAGTACAATGTTTCATTATAGTAATTTTAATGTCCTGTCATGTGGATTAAATCTAGCATTCTAAACTCAAAATGCAGAGATCAAGTTTGGGGATTCAGCCAATGCGTGTATTGATTTATCTTCATACTTAAGCTTCATTTTACTACCTACTCTGCCTGATTTTTCTCAGTATTATTTCTTGTGCTTCTCTACTGCTTGTTCTTTTAAAAAAATTATTCTGGTTCAGAGATCAGTTGATATTATAAATTTTTCACCAGATTGCTCTCCTCCCTAGGGAAAAGGATCTTTTTTCCTCCATTTTGTGAGAATTTTAAGTAGGAAAATATGTTTAAGTAAAAATCTAAAAAAAAATGTAGTGTATGAAACTTAGGTAATATAAAGAGAGTTGGAGTGAGGATCTTTCCAAAAAGATGTGATCAAGGAGGGTATAAAGGGACCACAAGGGAACATGAAATATCCCAGTGACATATATTCCACAAACACCTTGTACTTGCAGTTCCCATTAAGGGAGCGTTTATAGGAACCTGAAAAACACAAAATCTGTGTGCAAGAGCTAACAGGAGCTGTAGCCTTCAGCCAAAGGACAGGATTAATTCAGAACTCCCAAGAGAAAGAGCCTAGTAATTTCCAAAATGAAAGGCGCAATCTCTTCATTTACTCTGTTTTCCTCTTGGAGATCCCAACTGATAATATCCAAAAGAAATTCAGACGTCTAAATAAACCAAAATACCCTTCATACATTTTTTAGACTCCTAGGATATAAAGTAGAATGGAGAAGGAAGTGGGTTGGGAGGGTCAATCAGAAAATATATACAATGTATTTAAATGCAGTGTCATGGTATTAAAATCTAAATATATAACGTGACAAAGAACTTAATCAGAACAAGAACAAACCCGAAATATGAATGTGAAGACTGGTAACCAAATTGCCCATACCAATGAAAACTGACCATGATCTCTGTGGTCTCATATAAAAATATTTACAACAGCCCCCTGAAAGTGATCCTGGTCAGTGAAATGTAGAGATATCTAATGAAGTTGGCCATAGGATGGCCTAAGCAGATGCACCCAACATTCTAATTCCTGGAACCTTTAAATGTTACCATATTTGAAAAAAAAAGATTCTTTGCAGATGTAATTAAGGATCGTGAGATCAGTAGATTATCCTGGATCTGACAAGAGAACTCTTAAGTGCAACAAGAAGTGACTTTATAAGAGAAACATGGAATAGAAGACAGAGAAGAGGAGAAGGCAATGTAACCACAAAGGCAGAAACTAGAGGGATACAGTCTTGTGCCATGGACTATATGGAGTTACCAACTGCAAGAGGCAAGGGACAGATAGTTCTCTATAGTTTTCACAGGGAGGGAACTCATGAGCAACTTAACTGTGGACCTATAGTCTCCAGATAGGACTTCAGACCTGTAACCTGGTATGACAGGTGTAAATAAATCTACTGTCCCTGATACATATATAGAAAATTCAAAACTTAAGTTTTTCTGAGGAATTAATTAATGACCTTAGTGTAAATGTCAATTTGTTCCTGATTAAAATATTTTAATACTACACTTTTACAATTACCAGTGGAATTTGGAAAATTATCTCACCTGCATTAACGTTTACCTGCTACCAATCTGCTCTGGGCACTGTTCTGTTCATGATTCAACTGTAGATTTGGGATTTTCAACATCTTTTTTATGATTATACAATTATGCAAAGAGAGATAATTAGCAGCTTTCACACCCTTGATTCTATAGAGACAATTGATTCCTTCACTTTTACCTTTATAAATTTCCAACTCCTTTTGCTTGCCATCAGATTCTCAGTATTTTGTTACTTTGGCTCTCAGCTGGGTGTGTCTTTCACACTGGTTATTTATTCATTGTTCCCATTGTTCTAAAGCTCTATTCTCCCCTTCTAATTATATTTCCCCAAGGGTATCTGTAGTCCACTCTGTCTAAAACCGTTGGACATAGCATTGATTAGTGTTCAGATTTATCAGAAAGATGGACCTGAGTGAAAAGACTTCATCCCTGTTAAAATACTTACTTTTTGTTTGATTAGGATTTATTCTATTGCTGCACTTCAGGCAACACTCCTGCTGGTAAAATCAAGGACTAGATTAGGATCTTTCAAGCAGCAGATCCATCTCCTCCCTCTATTCAGGTGTTGATTTTCAGACTGGCTTAGCTGAGAACACTTATTCACTCACAGTTTGCTTGTTTATATATTTAACTAATTATTAATTTTGTTGTTCACTTGCTATTTTTATCCTTTAATCAAATGTGGCCTGACATGCAGGTCTGGAGAGGGCTTGCCTAATCCATGCCTAGACTGTTTACTCTTAGAAACCATGATAATAAATTTGTATTCTTTGAAATTTCTAAATCTATGGCCATTGTGTAGGCAGCATTAAAAAAGTGATGCCCATGTTTATAAGGAATTCATAGCTCTCATTTCATTTTCTTATAAACGGTCAAATTATTTGATCTAAATTTTTATTTAGTAATGAAAAATCATGTTTCATAACTAATCAGTTTTCTAATTATCCTGATGGTGGGTAACACCTTTCCACATAAAATTGTCTGCTAACTCCTTAATTTTAGAAGTTTTTGTGTGGCACTCTCACCTATGATATAAAAAGCCAAATAATCTGTTAGCTTCCATTCTGTTAGTATTCATTCCCAATCAGTGCACTAAGACAAATATAAACCCAAAAAACTCTCTTTTATGTTCCTCCAAAAGAGAGGCTTGCATTTGTGTATATGTACATGTATATTACTCGTCATTCTTTGCATATAGTCATCTGTAAAATACTTTATTTAAATACCAATCATTTCAGTTTTCATTCTCTAACCTAACTTATAAGGAAATATCACCCACTGTGAATGTTGTTAACATTTCATAGAAGATTAACATTCTTTTCATAGAATTGTTGATCATTTCTTCTTTTGAGAAGTATCTGTTTAGTTTATTTGCCCATTTACTGATTGGATTATTCGTTTTTTGGTTTTTTTTTTTTCATTTTAGTGTTGAGATATTTGAGTTCTGGATACGAATTCCCTATCAGAAGAGCCATTGCTTAAAATTTTCTGTCATTGTGCTTATATCTTCCTTCTGTGAATTGTTTCCTTTGCATACAGAAGTTTTTGAATTTGATACCATCCCATTCATTGATTTTTTGCTCTTATTCTTAGCTATAAGTGTCCTATTCCAGAAGTGTTTACCTGTATCTATATGTTGAAGGGTTTACCCAATTTTTCTTTGAATGTTGCAAATTTCTGATATTATATTTAGATCTTTGATCCATTCTGAGTTGACTTTTGTAAGGTGTAAACGATAAGGATCTAATTAATTCTTCTACATATAGGTATCCAGTGCACCAGCATCATTTGTTAAGAGGCTATCTTTCTCCAATATGTTTTTGGCACCTTTGCCAAGAATCAGATAATTGTGGCTGGGTGAGTTTGTTTCCATGTATTGTTATGAAAAATGTTCAACCTTTTTACCATCATACTAATGCAAATCAAAACTACGTTGGCACTCCATCTCATTCAAGTTAGAATGGCAATCATCAAGGGTACAAATCATAAATGCTGGAAAGAATGCAGAGGGAAAGGGACTCTTACACATTATAGTGGGAGTTTAAATTGGTACTGACATTAAAGAAATCACTTTGGAGTTTTCTCAAAAAATATCTACAAACTATTATAGATCAACTTATCACTAATATCTAAATATTGCCTAATATATAGTTCATAATCAAAACTTTCTAAATTTCTTCAAACTAACCTTCATGAATATTTTTAAATAGAGGGACAAAGTAAGAAGCATGAATTGTACTGAGGTATCATGTTAATTTACTCTGTTTAATGATAGAACTTTCCTCTCCTTGTTTTGTTTTTGAGATTATTGACATATTTGAGCAATTTAAACCAATTGTTTACTAATATCTCTCACCATTAGGATTGCCTAATTTCTTCCCCTTGATTTGATTCAAGTTAATATTTTTTGTAAGAATACAATACAACTCATACTATTTAATATCCATTGCATAATATGAAATCATTCAGCAAAAATCAATAACCATTATCTAATCAGATGAAACTCAAAGGCACTTCCTTAAGATGATGGCATCTATTCAAGTAGAAAGGACTTAGAATCTCCCATTTGGAGGATCTGGGTTTAGAGTCAGTCAAGTGGTTCTGAGTCTGCTGCAGTTCAGAATTTGATTTCAGTATAAATTCAAAATGAAGAAAACTATTTTCCATCAATCATTTCATCCACAAACTGAGTTAAATGAGCATGTTTCAGTTCATGTCACATCAGTCATACTCAATAAATCCTAGCCAATATTATTACTATAATGATAATTATTATTATTACTTCCAGGACTATATTAGAATATGTCATGATATTAAAGTGCTCATTAAAATTAACGGTTTTTATTTTTTACAAAAATATTTGAGCCAAAGATAATTTAACTACTTCTTGTAAAGTAACAATATTGAGATTTCAAATTCCTTTCTGAACCCTCCTTGAAATGTGAAGACCCAGATTTCCTCTGAAAGACAGAAGCTGGGCAAAGAAAGGTCACATCTGAGCCTGGACACAGAATGAAACTGCTAGAGCTGGGGTCCTATCCACACAGCCTGAGAGTGACCTTGGTAACTTATACTACCCCTCTTCTTTTTCTAAAATGGTCAACATAAAGGAATAGAAATTGGCATCTACAGTCCTGTGGAATACATGCATGGTCACTGGGGAGAATGTTCCAGTGTCTCCAAGAGTCTTCTGCTTTATGCAAACAGGGGAGAACTGTTTGCTGTTGGATTGGAAAAAAATTCTGACTTTCTCTTTGATCACCCAGTACAGAAAGAATCTTCTCTCCTTCAAGAATACATGCTGTAATATTGAAATAGTAAAATAAAAATCAAATATAGAGAAATGTTTTATAAACAGTACCACACCAATTTCCTATTCTCTATATTAAAATAATGCTACTACTACAGTAGTTTGGGGAACTTGAATTAAAGTTAACGTATTGCATTCAGTTTTTCATTTTCCACTTAGTTTTATTTAATATCATGAAAAAAATCACAAAAATAACTGTAAATATTATGTAAATGTCTAGTTTTACACATTTTGACAAATTTTTATGCCCATGTGACCAAGTCCTAAAAATAGAGCACATTTAAATTACCACAGCCATTACTTAGGTTTCTACTACTGCAATTGAACATTGTTGAATTTTTTATAAAGACTTTGCTAAATTAATTACTGAATTAGCAGTTTGTGATAAAATGTTTTATTTTTATTTATGCAATCATTTCATCTGAGAAGAGAACACAAATTTTACTTTTTCCTTTGCAATTTTTATTCATCTGTTTTGTATCTTACCAGCTTGGAACTGAAAAAAAAGATGTCAAAATTTAGCTAATGGATGTGCTTATCTTCTTGATGGCATTACAGGGAGAGACTTAATGCTTTACTATTAAGGGAGATAGTAAGCATTAGAAGCAAAAGCCTTTCAGTTAGAAATGATAGCACTTGTTCACGTTTCACTGTCATTCATCGTCCATAGCTAGTTGTCATATATTATTAAATATCTGGTCTTTTTTGGGAAAAAATAAAATAATCATGTCTATTAATTAACATTTTTTTCACATTTCCTTATTAATGTGAGTAGTTATATTGATAGAAAAATCATATTATGCAAAATAACACTTATTTGCTTTACACATTACTAGGTCATATTTGCTGAAGATTTTTTTTTAATTTTCATAGGAGTTATTTATCTGCTTATGTCTTTTTTGTAATATCCTTTGTAGGTATTACCCTCAGCTTATCTTGACCTCATAAAATGAATCAGGAAGTCCATACCCTTTATCTATATTCTGGAAAAGCTAATATTTGTCTGTATTATTTTTTTCATAAATATTTGGAAAAAGTACTGGTTAACTTGTGTATTCCTGAAATTTTCTTTATTGTATAGTTTAAATGAAGAATTCCATTTTCTCATCAGGTATATAAGTAGTTAGGTTGTCTTTTGGTCATGTTGATAAATTACTTCAAAACATTTATATTTCATCTAGAATTGATAAATAGTTGGCGTAAAATTATACATGAAATTATATTTTAGTTAATTGTGTTAATATCTGAAGGATTTATAGCAAAGTCTCCCTTTCATTAATGATATTATCTCTTCTCTTCTCCACATGTTGGCAAAACTGATGGAGGAGAGATATGAAGTATGACTCAAAAACCCTCTAGTTAACTGTGTTCCCTGATAGGATCTAGAGAACGTTCTGTTTTGTACAAGATGTGTGAAGAACTGGGGAAGAAAGCAAAAGCCTTAGTCATTCTCTCATCCTAGGAGTACAGCAGCAACTCTAAACAGCTTTAAAGATCTTAAAATGCACTCAATTCTCTAGTTAAATTCTTCAAACACAGATCATGGTGGATGGTAGTGGACTCTTTCAAATTCACTAAGAACAGGTCACACTGCAGTTATTGTGAAGACATTCTATTTATTTTTCAAAAATTTCCTTTTCATTTTTTGTTGACATAATGTTATTACACATTTATGAGGAACAATATGATGTTTTGTTTAGGAACCTGGATAATAATCAACCCAGGGCAATTAGCATATTTTACATTTAAGCCTTATCATTTCTATAAAGTGAATATAGTCTAAATCCCTTTTTTAACTATTTGGAGATATACAGTGAATTATTTCTAATTATGTTCACTCCAGTGCCCCATAGAACAACAGAACTTGTCCTTCCTATCTAACAGCAGCACAGAGCTGGTGCCTAATCTCTCCATCTTGTCTCCTGGCTTCCTGCCTCCTCTCTGGTAATTGGGCAAGAAGTCCTTTCACCTGCAAGAACAAGGAAGAGCCTGGAGGGGTTGTGCTTTGTGAAATAGGTCCAGCATAGAAGGACAAACTGCATGGTCTGACTCATGTGGAATCTAAAAAGTTCATATCACAAGTAGTGTAACTTTTATATTTACTAAAGTTAATATCTTTTTATACTATTTGCTCAGAAAGCCCTGACAGTACACAAATGTGAAAATATTCATGGAGTATTATCTTCTGAAAGTAGCACAGAAGGATGAGACAGACAATTCAAACCTATGTATTCAAAAGTTATTAGAAGAATATCTATTAGATCATCATAAAACTATGAATATAAATTCTCCATGCCCGTGGATATTTAAATATTTTACTATTATAATATGAAAATAACCTAACATAAAAAGATTGATTTTGTATTTATTTTCCTCTGATTTTTTTCTGGGTTTAAGTGCATTTACATATAAGTAGGCATATAATAAAATCATACATATGTATGTACATGTATACATACGTAAACATGACACCTAACATACTGTCATTAGAAAGAAAATGCTGCAATATTTCATTTCAAATCTTAGAGAATGATGGATTTTTATGTTAATACTACCTAATTCTAAAAAGAAAAGTATTTACTATAAAATATATAAATTATAGATGGTATTTTATATATAAGCTCTTCCTTTAAGTCTTTCATATTTAGAACATGACACAGATTGTCATAAGTGCTCAAAGTAATACCAAAACTATAATCAACTTCATGTGCTTTCATGCCATACAAAACATCCAACATATCAACTAGTATGTCACCATTATTGAAAATGATTATCAATGAAGTTATAGCATTCATGTCTGTATATAATGTTTTGTGGTATGCCATGCAAGAATGGAGAATCACCGTGTTTTGAGGTATGACCCTAATGACCTTTATTAGAATAGGATTCTGTGAATAAATTACTGATGGGTTACTTATGACCAGGGTGAGTCATCCTAGCCCTTCAAATTATAGATTTCATTCGGAAGTTCTGCCTATTTAGTTGAAGGTAGGGAATTCTTGTTGAAGTCCAAAAATAATACTCAGCTGAATGAACAGGGTCTGGATGAAATATATGGAGTGTAACTGGCAGAGATTCAGAAGAATCAATTGCTCTGATATCACCACTCAGTAAATGGACCGAAGCTGATGGTCTAAATTGAAAGTAATGGTTGGAATGTTCTACAACGGCTCTGCTCCAGAGCTTATGAGACAACTTCACTGGACAGTTTAAGCACTGGACAATTACATCTGAAAATTCAGTTAATATTGCCTGAACTCTCTATGTAATTTTTGTGTAACATTTTCACCACATAAATGTGTTGAGTCACACTTTGTATAACAAATTGAACCATTGTTGTTGGTGCTTTCTCAAAAATGCTATCACAATGAGAAAAATTGCTTCTAGCAACTACACTAATCTAGCATAATCTCTTTTAGTTTACATCTCCATGTTTTGACTCCAAATTTTTGTACATGCTTTTCATTCTAGTGTTAGTTGACTTACAACAAAAGAGAAACTCACAAAGACATGTTCTTGTATAGTCTAATTTTTCTATAAACTTTTATTTAATGTAAACATGTATTCTATTTGGGTAATTTAATACATAGAGGTTAAATGACCTGTGGTTTACCTTTGCCAATGATATTTCTCTTTTAATTTGCATGTGAAATTAGTTATATGGCATTGAACACAGTTACGCATATTAATATTAAGCAGCATGATAGACTATTTTAGTATGATGTATAAAATGTAATATGTTCTAAACTTCACAAAATCAAGTTATATTTTTGATTTAATGTTTGGAAAAAAAGAATTTTTCAAACACTGAGCATATAAATGGTGGATTACTGATTAAGGTGCCATACGTCATATTGAATAAATAGTGTTTTAGAATTAAGGTATCATGATACATTAAGCAGAGCACAAAAAATGTCCTTGTGGCAGATAGTATGTTTTTCTTTTTTTTTTTTTTTTTTGCTCTATACCTAGTGCTTAACCTGTGTCTGTAGGCAGCATATATACAATACATATTTGTTAAATGAATAAATAAGGAAGCAGAAAAATAATTTTTATCATATTTTGGAGACAAAATAGGGATGTTCTAGATGGGAAGGACAAGCCTGATTTATTTATTTAGTACAGTCCTTGATATCCTAACATGTGGCACCCTCTGGATTAATATAACAAGATCCTGCACTAAAACACCTTCAATATAATGGGCAGTTTATGAAGAATCATTGTGCTGATAATTATGCATTTATATGGGAAGAAGAAGAAGGAGGAGGAGGAGGAGGAGGAGGAGGAGGAGGAGGAAGAGAAGAAGAAGAAGAAGAAGAAGAAGAAGAAGAAGAAGAAGAAGAAGAAGAAGAAGAAGAAGAAGAAGAAGAAGATAATAATGATAATAAAAGTGTAGATGAGGCCACTCTCAAATGTTTGGGAATTATTATCTGGACTTCTAAGAAAGGGTAAAACTTTTAGACCTATGACATAAAAAATTAAAAAAACAACAGAAAGATTTAAAAGCATAATCAAAGTAAATAACTATAATTAATTTGGAATAAAAAAATATAGATAGGACAGACTGGCCAGGAGGTAAGAGGGAGATTACAAAGCATCTGTGTGCAAAAAAGAGATTTAACATATATTTGATGGTTTATTGATTTCTTTTTGGTTAATTTACATATGTAACAAATGATGAGTTGGTAAATTTTAGGACAATGAGATCATGGTCTAGGAGGTAAGCCTAACCAAAGATAAAATAGCATGTAATTAAGGGTAGTAAAATTTCTATAGACTTAAAATATTCTAGCTGTTATTGCCAACAATCCTAAAAGCATAGAATGTATGAAAAGACAATAGTAAAATTTATTTTCTTTAATATATTGTATTGCATCATGCTGCCATATTTCAAAATATTTCTAAAAATGAATGCAACATAAATTTATGCCAATTATTTTAGGAAAATTTATAACTACTGATAGTCATTTTATGGCAAATTAAGACAAATACCTTTGAAATTTGTAAAGTATACAATATTACACAAACTTTGATTTTTCTGTACTTAAAATGTTGCTTGAAAATCTTTTCAGTTAGCAAAAAAAAATCTAAACGAGTGTAGAAAGCACACATATTTAACATATAAGGATCTGTTTTCTTAATTAAATTGAGTCAGTAATTATTTCATATATTCTTTGCCCCTTTAAGGAGTTTTTTTTTTTCTTTTACTTTTTTTTCTTAAATTAGATCATTGTATGTATACACATTATTGGGGTTCTATGTGATATAATTATAAATAAAAGGATATTGATTTCAATCCCCTTTCCTCTTCTCTTTCATCCCTTAATCCTCTCTACTTTGTCTCTCCTCTACTTCAATAATCTCCCTTTCATTTTTTTTTTTTTTACTTCTGATTTAGACTGTGGGTTGAAAGGTCCTTGCAAACTATGAGAATTATTTTTATTTTCTTCAAGTCTTCAAAGATGTTAATAATTCTTTGCAGATTTATCAAAGCTACAAAACAGTCTGGACAAATCATGACATTATTTTATATACATTTATGAGGGAAGATTAGTTTATTTGTTTTAAATCATGGTAAAATATATGTAACATAAAATTTAGCATTTTAAATATTTTTTCAAATCAATTTTTAAATGCATTTCATACAGAATAATGGGCTTTATTTCTTCACATTTACACATGCAAATAGATACTTTGATTTTTATCTGTGCTTTGGTACTCTTTCCCCAGCATCCCCTGACACCCTTTCTTTTCCAATAGGTTAAGTGTGCAGTTGAGTAGTGTAAATACACCCGTCATCTTGTGCAACCACTGTCTCTAACCATCTCCATAATTCTTTTCATGTTGGAAAATTGAAAATCCTTACACATTGAATAAAATCTCCCAATTTTCTCTCCTCCCACCTCCTACAGGAGATCTATATCTACTATATATCTGTACTATATATCTGTATGAATTGGATTACCCTAGATTCCTGCTATTAGTGGAACCACACAGTACTTTTCTCTTTTTGACTAGATTATTTTACCTAGCATAATGTCCTTCAAGTTATTCCATGTGGCATTATGTTTCAGAATTTCCTTTCTTCTTCTTCTTTTTTTTTGAGAGAGAGAGAATTTTTAATACTTATTTTTTTTAGTTTTTGGTGGACACAACAACTTTATTTTATTTTTATGTGGTGCTAAGGATTGAACCCAGCGCCCTGCGCATGACAGGTGAGCAGGTTACCGCTTGAGCCATATCCCCAGCCCTCCTTTCTTCTTGAGACTCAATAAAATTCTCTTATATGTATAAACTAAATATTGTTTTCTACTCATCCATCAGTGGACATATAAGTTGCTTCCACATTTTGGCATTATAAAAAATGCTGCTCACAAATATGAATGAAGCAGTATCACTTCAAATCCCTGGTTTAATTTGTTGGTATAAAGCAATGTTATAATACATTTGTGTGTCAACATGACGAAGCTAAGGATGCCCTGTAGGTTGGAAAACATTTTCTTTGAATGTTTCTTTGAGGTTGTTTCCTGAAGAAATTAGCACTGGACTGAGTAAAGAAGACCTATCATTTTTTTTAATATTTATTTTTTAGTTGTAATTGGACACAATACCCTTATTCTATCATTTTAAAAAATTATTTTTATTTTTATTTGTTCCTTTTAGATATACATGACAGTAGAGTGTATTTTGACATATGTACATGAGTATAACTTATTCTAATTTGGATCTCGCTCTTAGAGTTGTATATGGTGAAAATAGAAGTTCATTGAATTAGACTAAGGGGATATAGGGAAGGAATAGGGATAGGAATAGAAAAAATAATCAAGTAAATAGGAAATAACATTTTTATGTTCATATATGAATACACAACTGGTGAAATACACATTGTGTACAAGAATAGAAAGAGTTATCTTAATCAATGTGGGTGGGTATCATTCAATCCACTAAGGCTCAAGTAGAATAATAAAGCAGGTGGGGGACAAATTTGCTCTCTCCTTGATTGAGTTGAGACATCCATATTCTCCTAACTTAGTCACCAGCAGTTCCTCCTTCTGTCCCCTTCACTTCATCATTCTCAAGCTTTCAAAATTGGACTGAATTATACTCATGGCTTTCTTGGTTTTGCAGCTTGCAGATGAATAATTGTAGGAACTCTTGATTTCCATAATACCAATTCCTATTGTATATTTATTTAATCCTTTTGGTTCTGTTGCTCAGGAGACTCTTGAATAATAAAACTCAGAAGTAGAGTTGCTAGGTTCTATTACAATTTGCATTTGAATAAAAAATTGAGGAAATACCCTACCGTTTTCCATACTGGCTGCACCATTTTAAATTCACACTTACATGGTAGAATGGTTTTCATTTCTCCATATCCTCACCAACCCTGGTTATTTCCTTTGGTTGTTTGTTGGGGTTTTTGGTTTGGTTTGGTTTTGGTCCTAATGAGTGTAAGAAGCTGTGTTTTTGTGATTTTCATAATTCTTATTGATGTTGAGCATATTTTCATGTGCTTTTGTCTATGTATATCTTTTCTTGAGCAAAAAATATTATCAAAGTCTTTTGCCCATTTGTTTCCTTTGGGTTGTTTTGATTTTTTTATTATTAAGTTGTAGTTCTTTACATATTTTGAATATATCTCTTATCAACTATATGAGTTATATGAGTTATAAATATTTCTGCCAGATATGTAAAAGGCTTTATCAACTAGTTTTAAATAATTATTCTTGTTATTATGAAAACTTTGAAGCTGTCTGCTATAGTAAGAAACTAAAATGGACAGAAATAGTGCAACTTTAAAAATGTATAATATCTTATATGAATTAGCATGGTAATTGAAGGCTTCCTGTGACAGGCAGTATTTTAAAGCTGGCTTCACCAATGATCCCTGCCTCTTGTTTTCATGCACTTATTTAATACCTTCCATTAGAACATGGACTGATTCAGTGATTTGCCCATAACCAATGGAATATAGCAAACATGGGGAGATATTGCTTCTGTGATTTTGTTACAAAAAATTGTGCTTTCTGTTTGTACATTTTGGTGAAATAAGGTGCCGTTTGCAGAAATGCATATGTGAAAAATATAGCTGGTCTTCCTTCAACAACTTTTGAAGAATTGAATTCTTTACATCACGTGAGCTCAGAGATCCTCAGTGAAGACCCTGAAAACCTGATAATTCTCCAATTTTGGCTGAAACCTCATTTCCAGTCTTGTGAGAGACATAAATGCAGAGCAGCCAGCAAGTCACAACTGGATTCATGACCAGATGATCCTATAAGAAAATAAATATGGATGATTTTAAGATACTAAGCTTGTGGTAATTTTGTTATGCAACAATAGGTAATACTTTATCCTAATACAATTTTCTATGTGTGTTGAAATTGCATTGGAAACAAATAACTATTAAAATTATTTAAGAGTAGTATCTAGTGAGTATATCCATTGAAAAATTAGACAAAAATATTAAGAAACCAAATATTAGGGATTGGGGATATAACTCTAGTAAAGCACTGTGCTTAGTATGTACAGTGACTTGGGTTTGATTCCCAGAACCATATAAAAAAAAGAAAGAAAGAAAGAAAGAAAGAAAGAAAGGAAGGAAGGAAGGAAGGAAGGAAGGAAGGAAGGAAGGGAGGGAGGGAGGGAGGGAAAGAAAGAAGGAAGGAAAGAAAGAAGAACATAAAGAAGGTAAGAAGGAAGGAAAGAAAAGAAGAAAAGAAAGATTTGTCAGAACTTAAAAAAGCAGCTATGAACAGAAATATATAATAAGTTAATCCATGGATATCAGAATATTCCAAAGCAAATAAATTTAAAAAAAAATTCTAAAACTTAAATAGGAAACAATTTTAGCTAATAATTTATAAATAAGTACCATTTGCATTTCAAAATATACTTATTTAACTTACTAAATATCAAAAATTCTGGGAACTCAAATTTTATTGATGATAATCTGAGCACAGGTACAAGGGAAAGGTAGCTCTATCTATTAGGGTTGGCTTTTAGAAATGTCATCTATAGAAAGCACATTCTGGATTCTGGGTCTGTTCCTGCAGTCTGTGATGTCACCATCAAAAGATTTTACAAAAGCAATTTCAAAGAATACCCAGTCTTTGTAGAAAGCTATATCACAGGACCAGTTCATGTTCTAGAAGGAACAGATCACATTTTCTTTCTCAAGAATTTCATTATTGGGTTGATACATATGCAAAGAAAGTGAAATCAGTATGTCAGAGACATCTGTACTACCATGCTCATTGCGGTGTTAATCACAATAGCCACAATTTCGAATCAAACTGAGTCCATTATGATCAGCAGATGATTGGATATAAACAATGTGATCTACATATACAATGAAGTACTACTCATCCTTTAAAAAGAAGGAAATCATGCCATTCGCAGCAACATGGGTGATCCTGGAGGGCATTATGTAAGTGAAATTAGCCAGACACCAACAGACAAAAAGTATGATCTTTTTTTTTTTTTTTCAAAAGTTGACTTTGTAAAAGCAGAGAGTAGAATTTTGGTTACTAGGGAATAGATGTTAGTTTGATTAGAGAGATACTGATGAGTAAATTAAAAATTTCAGCAAGACAGAAAGGGTAATTCCAAGAGATCTGTTGTACAATGTGGTGACTAGAGTTAATAACAATGTATTGAATTCTTTAAAACTGATGAGAGTTGATTTTAAGGGTTTTCTGTGTAAAAGATAATTATGTGAGGAAATAGATATTAATTAGCTCTATATAAAGTTCCACAACATAGATATACTTCAAAACAACATGCACACAATAAATACGTGTGATTTTTTTCTCATGATATAAAATAAGTAAATATGTGAAAATGAAAAATAAAACTATAAATGTAAATTTCAATTTAGAGGTACAAAGGATGAATTCTGAATTAGGGAGAGTGCTGGATTCTGGGGCAGAAAGGAAATGAATGAAGCAATCAAAACTCAGAGCAAATCTTAGTTGTTCTGAAGAGATATCTGATCTGCATAAGGAAGAAAGAGGAACATAGATGGTTACAGAATCTAAAGTAGCAACCAATACATTTGAGAAAGAAAACTCAAACATGGTGAAGACTAGCATGAGATGACTTCTTCCTAGGTATGAGTCTATGTTATTTCTTGTAAATTAATATTTATATTTTACAAAAACTCATCTTTTGACAGCTGTTTTGTACAAATAAGAATTCTCATCCTTTAAATTTTTAATCTTATTTTTTCTTTCTTAGTCAAAGTTCTTTTTTTTAAGAAACAGTTCTTCATTTAGTTACATACAAATGAATCAAAATATTTGAAACTAACTTTCAACTAAATTGGGTAGTTAAATACATTGTAATATATATTTGTAATAAAGGGATATAAGCTAATTGCTAAATTAGTGTTGATTGCTACATTGTTCTTTTTCTCATTTGCAAGTAAGGTGTGTGTGTGTGTGTGTGTGTGTGTGTGTGAGAGAGAGAGAGAGAGAGAGAGAGAGAGAGAGAGAGAGTATAAAACATATATTTCATTCAGAGGTCAAGGAAACTGGATTGTGTCAGTGACTCTTGAGTGCTAAGTACAACAAGTCTCACCACATATAATGCATCTTCTTAAATTCCACCTCAAACACAATGACTCATGTTTGGAATTTCTGCTTTGCAGTTAACTTATAAAAGCTGCCTAATGTACTTATTCATGGACATTCATCTGAGTTGTGGCTTGACTTTCACTTGTTATGGCCAAAAATTTATTCCATAAAAAAATATATTTTCACAGTTTAAAAATCCTTAGCACATTGGTTACTAGATGAGTGAGTTTGTGTCACATTTTGAGATTTTGAGAATGGCATTATGCTGATTGTTATTTTGATTTGCTTCATTTTTTACATAAAATAAGAAATACAGGGAAATTCAATGAGTTTTTAGCTGAAAGCAAATTAATATGACCTGCTATAATACTTACTTTTCATACACAGGCTTTACTTATAAAACTAATCATGGTCTAATCTCTACTCCATCATTCCTAGAAAATGCATATTATTGATGTGATGAAAAAATTGTGAAACAGGTTATTTAAGGAAAGTCAAATATCACAATCCTCTTATATGCATTAAAGATGAAATCTTAAGGATACAGGAATGACCTCTATGGAGGATGCACCAGAATATCTCTGTCATAATTTCAGCCAGCCACCAGCAAGGAGAAAGTTGGCTAGGTTTAATTTTGTCAGTGTGAGCAAAGACATTTCCCATAACTAAAACTAAATAATTAAAATGAAAAGTACACTAGAATCAGTTCTATAATAAAATAATTTACAAAAAATAGACATTTTACAATAAAAAATTGAAGTAGTTTTAATTACCTGTTTTGTATCTAAAAAGATGATTTCCTATTTATAATACTTTAAAAAGTATATGCATTTTAAATATTTCAAGATAAACAGAATTAGGTTCATAAATAAACTGTCACACTATTTCTTGAATTTGATATCATCTTGATCCTTTATTATGATAATATTGTTTGTGATTGAAATTGTATTTATAATATGATCCCAATACATGGATACTATCACATAAATATACTAATAAAATGTATGTATTTTCTGAATATTTAAGAAGAGTATGACCATGTACAAATGTACTTAGTTTTATGAACAAATGCATACAAGGTCCTAGAACTGAAATTATAGAACTGCCTATTCTGATTTTATGATACATTTTTTGCAAAGTACCAGGGTTGTTTAGATTGAAAATAAATGTCAGTTGTCAAAGATCTCCAGAAAAGACCACAGAGAACACACTGAGAGTTGATCAAGCTGTATTATGGCTCCACATAAAAGAAAAATGCACAGCACAGAAAGCTATGGGGATTCTTGGGAAGAGGGTGTCAGGAAGACTTAGGGTAGGAGGTAAACTTTGGTTAGGTAATTCAGAGGAGGAAACAGGGAAGTCACGTTTAGCTCATGATTAGATGCAGTCAGGAAGTGGGAATTTTTTTAATATCTATTTTTTAGTTGTGATTGGACACAAAACCTGTATTTTATTTATTTATTTTTATGTGGTGTCGAGGATCAAACCCAGGGCCTCGAAGGTGCTAGGTAAGCACTCTACCACTGAACACAACCTCAGCCCCGGGAAGTGGGACAATTTTATGACTGAAAGTCTCCATAAATCTTGTCTGTAGGAAGGGGAGATGGTAAGAAAGTAGCAGTCACTCATCTTAGTGGACAGAGGAGGACATTTGTTTGCTTCATTGGTCGCAGAGTGGCTTGTTTTACCGCCCTTCATCATCTTCTCAGAGTGACCTGCTGGTGTTATGTTCTGTTAGATTGTTTATGTTTCTAGAACAACATGGTCAGCTGTGAGCATCAAGCCAACTTGTAATAACACTGAGCTTTGTGTGTGAGCTCTGGACCAGTCCAGGCACTGCTTTCTTTATTCGAGAATACAGAGCAGCTCTGGACCAGTCCAGGCACTGCTTTCTTTATTCGAGAATACAGAGCAGCAGATGACTACCAGCCATTTATTAAAAACCAGAACTCAAAAAGCAACATAGTGACAGTCCAGAAAGTGCTGAGATTCTACTGGATAATCCATCCATAGTTCACACTAAGTCTTAAAAAGAGTTTAAGTGAATTGCTAACAGCCTATATTGATGGTGGAGAGAATCAGAAGCAAACTTACTTGCTCTGATCTGAGTGTTGTACCTTGGACTAAGATTAATCTCCCAAATGACATGTCATCTGTTTTGATAATTTGGTCACTATGCTTCAGAATAGAAAATCAGCAAGTGGTTCATGAATTTTGTTGCTTCTGCAGTGATGAATAAAAAGGAGTAAACAGATACAATTTGAATTTGATCTGCTAGGATACCCAAGCCTCCAAAGTCATTCAGGAAAAGAGGCTCTGCATAGTTCAATTTTATATATAATACAACATATGAAATTGTACCTTGTATTATCATTGTATATGTAATTATACTTGGTGCTTGATAAGAACAGTGCTTATTTAAATATTAAGCATGTTGATGATCATTGACATATATAATAAATTTTTTACATCATTTGGATGGTAATGAATAATATTACATGACTAAAAAAATAAAATGTGGTTAAGAGAAATGGAGCTCAAAACAATAAAACATTCCTTTCAGGAATTTATATAATTTTTTGTTAAACTATGCTATGTAAATGAACTATGATATAGTGCTAATTGGCATACTTTATCATCTTACTAATTTGTTAAATTAATACTATTTGACAAATACTACATACAATATCAGTGTGACTTTTTTATTTTTCAATTCTAACATTATTGATTTAAATTCAAAATTATTAACTAAGTTTTAAAACTAGCTTCAGATCTTTATTACAAAGGAGAAAGTTGCATATAGCTAATATTACTATACCCATGTAAGAGGTTTACACCATTTACTTAAAAAGGAATATATGCTGGGCATGGTGGTGCATACCTGTAATCCTAGTGGCTTGGGAGGCTGAGGCAGGATGATCAGGAGTTCAAAGCCAGACTCAGCAAAAGTGAGACATTAAGCAACTCAATGAAACGCTCTCTGCAAATAAAATACAACATATGGCTGGGCATGTGGCTCAGTGGCTAAGTGCCCCTGAGTTCAATCCCTGGTACCAAAAAAAATAAAAATTAAAAAAAAAAAAAAGAATAGACTATCACTGGATCATTAAGCATGTAAATGTATGCAGTCACTTTTCACCAGAGAGAAGTAGATTATTCTAATAAGATATCTCTCGTGCATATTAATATTATAAATTAGAGTGAATTTTCAAGAACATAGCTATTATATTTGGTAAATTAATCAGACTATCCTCCTTTGTGAATTGAATATTTATCTATTGTGTAGGGCAGAGGAGATACTGAAATTTTGGGGAGAGGTGGAATGCTGAAATGCATGCAGACTGGAAGAAGTTTATGTAGAATTGGAACACAATTTGAGCAGGAAAGACAATATTTTCCCTCAAAAACAATCAGAAAAACTAATCAGAAATTGAAGCAATGAAGAAAATTTTTCCAATGAATAAAATTGTCAAAATGCTATGAAGTGTGAACTAATAAAACACCTTTTAATACATAGAAAATTTGGAAATAAAATGTATGCCTGACTCGGCAACCAATATAATTAAAATCTAATTGCATAAAATGTGATTATTATATTTACTAACAGAGTTTGGAGAGGGTTAATTGTGGATATCAGGAGATGGGTAACAGAAAGTCCCAGTTAATCATTTTCTTACCACTTCTCTGACCCCAGATAACTCCCTGCTGTCATTGTGCTTCGTTTAAAAAAAAAAAAAAAATCTTTGGCGTCCATGTCATTTATTATTTCTTCATGGTTCAAATGTAGTAGGTCCTATGCATCTAAGGATATTCTAAGTTATGTAGTTTTTTGGTGTCTGGCTGTTCATAATAGTTCCATGTGATCTTTTTTTATTTCTAGGTAATTTTAAAGTCTTCTTTTTCACATAAAATTTTGAGTTTTTATTTCTTTTCTTCCTCTGGGGAGTCTAATCTCAATATATTTATTTTATTTTAATGGTTTTTTCCTAAATAGGGTGCTATGCTTAAGAAACACTTTCTTTGGCAATCTTATGACACTCATACCTCTCTGGGCTTCTGCATCTCTGGAATCCTTTTCTGCACTCTGATCTAAATTCATTGCTTAGACCTTCAGGTCAAAAAATAGTTGAATAAATAGTTTATCTTTGAAGATTCTTACATGCTCTTTTCTTCCCCAGTATCTCAGTCTCTTAAAATTGGCAAAAAGTGTCAAAGGGGAAATCAGAACAGAACAACTGATTCCTGACAATTTGCTGAGTTTTTTGATTAGATCTAAGCAGTTTTGGGAAACTCTTTAGAATTTTCTATATGTAGGAGCATACCATCTGCAAAGAGGGACAATTGAATTTATTTCTCACCCATGTGAATGTCTTTAATTTCTTTGTTTTGCCCAGTTTCTCTGGCTAGGACTTCCAGCATGGGAAGTGAGTACCACTGCTAAGTGTGAGCATCCCTATCTTGTTCCACAACTTAGGGGAAAAGTGTTTTATGTTTCCAATTCAGTATGCTGTTATAGAAGGTAACATATGGCCTTTGTTCAAGTCAGCATTCCATCAGTATAACAGAATACCTGAAGTAATCAACTTGTAAAGACAAAGGGCTTATTTCGATTCATAGTTTGGGAGGTTCTAATCCATCACAAATTAGCCCCGTTGCTTTTGGGCCCATGATAATGCAAACACATCCCAGCGTGCAGGAGGAGCAAAACTGCTCACATTGTAGCTGAGAACCAAGAGAGAATGAGGAATGAGGCACTGAGGTGCCCCTATGCTCTTTGAGGTCATTTACCTATTGACTTAAATATTTTCCTCTGGGGATCTATCTCTTGAAGGTTTCACCACCTTCCATGAACACCATCCTGAGGGCCAAGCCTTTAACCAATGGGCCACTGGGGAACATTTCTGGTCTAAACAATAGCAGCCTTTGCTGTGCTGAGCTATACTTTTTCAAAACCCAATTCATAGAATTGCTTTTTTATTTTCTTTATTGTTTAGGGATATTGTTTTTTGTTGAATACGTTTTCTTCATCACTTAAACACGATAAAGAATGAGAAATGTATGGTCATTTCCAAAGAAACATTTATTGATATGCATTTATTGAACAATCTTTGCATCCTTGGAATAAGGCCCACTTCACTGTGATGCACAATCTTTTTGATGTGCTGATGAAAAAAATATCTTTTTGATATTTGATGAACATTGTGTTGAGAGATTTTGTGTCTGTTTCCATCAGAATTATTAGCTTGCAGTTTCTTTTCTTTAATTTATTGTGTCTTTTTTCTATTTCTGAGAGCAGAGAATGCTTTATAGAATGAGTTTGACAGTGATTGTTTTTGTTAAATTTTTAGGAATAGTTTGAGAAAAATGGGTATTAGTTCTTTAAACATTTTTTAGACCTCAGGCATGAAACCATCCTTTCTGAGATTTTTCCTGATGAGAGCTATACTACCAGGGCAACTATTCCCTCATTATTGGTATTTTCAGATTTATTATTTCTTCATGATTCAAATGTAGTAGGTCCTATGCATCTAAGGATACTCTAAGTTATGTAGTTTTTTGATGTCTGGCTATTCATAATAGTTCCATATGATCTTTTTTATTTCTAGGTAATTTTAAAGTCTTCTTTTTCACATAACATTTTGAGTTTTCATTTCTTTTCTTTCTCTGAGGCTACCTCCAAATTTGTGGGGTTTGTTTATCTTTTCAAAATACCAGCTCTGTTTCATTGATCTTTTCTATAGGTTTTTAGGTCTGTGTTGCATGTATTTTGGCTCTGAAATTTATTATTTTCCAACTGACAAAATCCTACTTTCTGTATTATAATTTTTGAATTGTGTGAGGATCAATTTTAGGTTGATTATTTTAAGTCTTTCCTTTTTTGATGTCAATGTTTATTAATATAAATTTCCCTGTTAGCACTGCCTTTGCTGTGTTTTATATTTTTAATGTTTTTATTTCATTCAGTTATTCATTTTTATGAGGTGCTAAGTATCAAACCCAGTGCCTCACACATGCAAGGCAAATGCTCTACCACTCAGCTACAACCCCAGCCCTGTTCCATAATTTTTGATATGATGTTTCTCCAGTTTTGTTTGTCTTCAGGATTTTCAGATTTTTCTTTCAAGTTATTGTCATTGATACATTGTTTACTCAGTAACATAGAGGGGAAAATCGCATGTTTGCATAAAACCACAAAAGAACCCCACCAGCCAAAGCAATTTTGAGAAGAATAACAACCCTGGAGGCAAGAATAACAACCCTGGAG